>NW_027111728.1:77904-101531 GCF_000696795.3 Halyomorpha halys
AAATAGGAACATCCAATTAAATAATTCGGTCGCGCCCTTTTCCATGAAAATTAAAAGATGGAACTTGCCAGATGTCGGGCTTTGGAATCCGTGGACTGATACAGTTCATCTTGTTACCTGCCTCAATGAAGAGGAAATTAAAGAGATGGTTGTAGTCGTAACTGGATATATTCTTAGTCCTTGCACTATGCCACCGGAATCTTGGTACAGTGTCCTTCAAGTAATGGAAGCAAAAAGAAGAGATGGGAATACTAAAAGGTTCAGCATCATGGAAATGATGCGTTAATTATTCTGCTGTGTACATAATTTCTGTGTTATCCGCAAATGGTATAATTACATCCGCGCAATATAGCCTGAAGAGTTAGCAGTAATTAAGTATGCAGGTTTCAGAAACTATTTTTTCAGTTTCCCGAAAAATGGAATGTAACAGAAATATACTCCTTTTTAATGATATTTGATTATATCTCATTAATAATAATAGAGACAAATAAAAATCAAATAATTATTATCTTTTTTCTTTATGAACTTGAAATTCTAATAAAATTGTAATATTTCATTCTTATGCTAATCACTAAGCAGAGTGGAGCTTCATCGATATCTCATTTCTTCCACTCCCTTACTTCACAACTATTCCTGGCTATACTCTCAATTTATTCCTTATTTATCTTCCACAGCCTCTGGTTCTCAATATCTATTCTTCTTCACGGGTTTCCTTGATAAGTGGATCATCTTCGTTGCTTCTCCCTCCACTAGACGAAATCCACAGCATATGCTTTTATTAATACGCTGAGACCAACAAAAACCCGTATTCGTATGTACGTGGCTTAGTTTATATCTGTAAAACTAACTAAACCAAACTATGATGTCAATTACATCTATTATTGGAAGAACTGGAAGTTTTCTTTATTGAGAAACCCTAAAATTGAAATTTTTATAGTAGCAGAAAAATAAAAGTTTTTTACTTCATAAAAAAGTCCTTAAATTGTTTTTATTTAGCGCATTAAAGCTGCATTTGTAAGTAACTTTAATTAAAAAAAAATAAATTAAGATAAAATAAAGTTTAAAATATAAGCTATATGTATATATATGTTTCTCTTTTGACCGCAACCCTGACCATCTTCTTATATATTAAAATATAATCTATTTAATAAAAGTTTAATATATAATCATCAAGTGAAAATTTCAATTAAAGTTTTATTTAATAGACTTGAATATGTAATCAACTTTCTGGCCTGGCAATGCTTCTCTTTTACTATATTTTGAAGATGTAATAATCAGTATTTTTTGAACCGTTACCTCCGTGGATAAAAAAAATACCCAATTTTGATTTCAGCTTAGAATCTATTGATAAATTATCTAACCCTCCTGAAGTTCTCAAGGAATGTTTTTTAATTCTCATCTCTAGCTACAGGGGCTGTACATGTATCTACACTGATGGGACAAATTACTTAAATCATGTTGGTTGATCAGTAGTTCTACCTGCGGAGACCATCCACTACTGTCTTCCTCCCACATTCTCAGAATTTTCTTCCGAGTTATTTGCAATACATTTGTCATTAGCGCTAGCACATGAAGTAAATGGCTCCTTTATTATGATCGGTTGTGATTCTTACTCTAGCTTCAAGCCTATTCAAAATTTCCAAATTTTGAACAACCCCATTGTTTTTTCCATCATAACTTTAAAAAATAAAAAATTTACTTTCCTGTGGATCCCCAGTCATGCAGGTATAACGGGACATGAACTAGCTGACGCAGCTGCCAAAGAAGTATGTATTCTATTTCCAGTGACTGATTGTAACTTGGTGCTTTGGTTTGTTTGGTTGTTTGGTGGCGCCAAACTTCATTGGTCATCAACGCCATTTATATTTTATTTAATTTTTCTAATATTCGTTAAATTTTATTTATTTTTTGATTTGATCATTTTATTTTTTTTATATATTTTTTATTTATTTATTTTTCTTCTTCCGATCAAGTTATATTTTTGTCAGTAAATTTTGTGATTTCAAAAACTGAAACACCAATTCTATTGCCTTATCATCGTCTCCAATGGTTTTTGAGATATCTTGGCTTAGTCCCAAGCTATTGAGGTGTGGTGTAAAATATGGGCATCGTTGGAAAACATGGCTTATTGTTAAATTGTTATTGCAATACTGGTAGTTCGGAGGCGTTTCTTTTGATATAAGATAGGAGTGGGTGAGCCTCGTGTGACCTATTCTCAGCCTAGTCAGTACAACTTCCTCTCTACGGCATTTGCGACTGGAGGTACCCCAGGGCTTGACATCCTTTTTAATATTTTTTAATTTGCTCATTGGGCTTTCGTTCCACATAGATTGCCATTTATCTTTGACTTCCTTTACAAGAGGCCTGCATATCTCTGACGGAGTTAAAATTGCTTTACCCCATCCCGGAAGCCCGAGTAACTTGGCGCTGTATGATTACCATAAATCGGTTCTGACCCAATGGAAGGAAGCATGGGGCTGTTTTTGTTCCAAGGTACCTGAAACAAATAAAATGAAGACAATACTTGGTGATACTCAACCTCTACCGCCAATCATCGAAAATCGCCGTGAACAATCCATCATAACCCGACTCAGGATCGGACACACAAGATTAACACACAAAAACCTTCTTGAAAAAAAATCCTTCACCGACATGTTATAGTTGTCAATGTACCCTGGCGATGGAGCATATTCTGTTACACTGTTCGCGGCTGGAATCATCTAGAAGTCTCTTGGCCTCCGGGGACAACGTCAAGGCTTACTGCCAGAAAATTGGAAGAACCTGTTAAGTTCTTTAAGGAGAACAACCTGTATCCAGAAATGTAACCACGAAATCCAGAATATGGTGCCTCTAGCTCTAGAGTTGTATACGGCACCTAAAATTAAGAAAATAAGTAAATGAACAGTATTGATAGTTTGATGTTAGTTAAAATTAAACATTTGAAATACTCTATTATATGGTTTGATAACAAATACATAACAATACATGCTATAAGGAGCGAAACAGAAATTTTTATTAAAAAATATCTTCTTTTTTTTCTACTTGATAATTCGAGGATTTCAATATCTTTAAACCTTCCAATTTATTTATATTTTTTTTTTTTGACAGTTTTGATTACCTTTGATAATATCATATATAAATATATACAACATTGAAACAATTCGAAACGACCTATGAAAGTGTGTTAAACGAAGTTTTAGGAGTGAAATAAAGTTGATATCGGTTTTTAGCACCCCAAGAAATCCTTAAATACGAATTTCTGAAAAAATCGGAAAATTAAATTTTTACTCTAAAATTTTCGACTTTTGTTTATAAAATCTAAAAAATGGAAATAACTTCAACATTACTCAAGCAATCTGCACCAAACTTCGATGTGGTTTATGGCTCTATAAACTGTTCCAAAGGGCACAAACCGGGTCTAATTAAAAAGAATAAGAAACGCTCAGTTCTAAAAAAACATTTCCTGATCTGCTTTATCCAGAGCCGCATTATGTTCTTATAATTTTTCGTAAACATAATATAGTTTAATAGAATTAGTTGTACTTATTCCTAATTCCTCTGCAAGAGACAAATGATTGGTGTAAAATAACCGTGAAAAATGTTTAAACTTTCTGAGCTTCAAACCAAAAACTCTCAATTTTGGTTATTACTTTTATCCTACAGAAAATTCGAGAATTTCATTATGTTTAAACCTCCTCATGGAGTTAGGGAACATTTTGAAGGGAAAAACACATGTAAATCGGGCCAATAATTCAAAAGTTTATTGTGGACTACGATTTGACATTCCCTTTTATAAAGATCGATAAGAATACAATTACCATGATATTAATTTCACTCTATCTCGACTCTGCAACGGTACGATGAGGATCATATCCAAAACCAGCTTGAGGCGGTGCGAAAGCAAAAAATATAGGATGCTATATTGGTCAATTATCTTCAATTTTATCCTCTATGACGGTGTCATTACACAACGAAAAATTGAAACACATAAAAGCCATGCGCCATGTGAAAAGGCATTACTGCGTCATAGGGTAACAGTGCCGTTACGAGGGGGTGTTTAAAGTTACATAATACAGTGAAAATTCTTCCGAACTTGCAAAAGGTTTTGTAAAATTGTTATTTTTAATGTTCGGTAGGTTATAATGGAGCAAATATCTGGATATATACAGATCAGTCTAAAGGGATGAAGTGTAGAACAAACATATAAATGAACGTAAAGTGAGGAAATCATACGTGTAGAAAGTTTTTTTTTTTTTTTTTTAAAGACTTCTTAGAGAAAAATACTCCGTACGAATTTCCGATGAGAAGTAGGATAAAGGTCAATTCAGTATACTAACCGAACATGAGAGCAGGTGGTGTACCTCGAAGATAAATCTTATGATGCATTATCTGTTTTAACAATTGATAATTTATTATTAAATAAATATTGTGCATATGTTTCATTTTAATTTTGTAATATAATAATTGTTTAAATACTTTTTACTAACCGGATTATATATTTTTAAATATGGCTGAGTTAGGAGTAAGCCCTGGAGTGGTTTTTCTGAACAGAGGACACAATACAACATGCACTATCAATCTTTACGGTGCCACTGTCACCTCTTGGAAAGTGTTCAACATTGAACAGTTGTTCGTGAGTTCTGAAACGCGGTTCGACAACTTGTTCCCGATAAGGGGAGGCATATCGATTATCTATACTCAATACGGGTTCGACAACGTTTTCATACCTAACCACGGGTTCGCGAGGACTTCCCTATGGTCTCTCGAGGAGGAACCGAAATTGATCCGGGACGGAGACGTCAGAGCTGTATTCACTCTCAAGTCTGATTCCGTCATGAGAGAGAATTACTGGCCTTTCGATTTCAAACTCAAATACATCATCATCCTGCAAGAACAAACATTGACCTTGAAACTGAGTATCTACAACGGAGAGAGAGATTTACCCGTCAAGTTTAACATTGCCTTTATGAACTATCTGAAACTGAGTAATGCAGAAAACTGCACTATTTCCGGCCTTCGAGACACTAAATGCGTCAGTAGGATATCGAAGGAAGTTTATAATGAAGAGCGACCCTTTTTTAATGTGGACCATTGGATAGACGATGTTTATTACTGCGTAGATAGTATTATCCACTTAGATAAATCGGTGGGGCCCTTTTCCATGAAAATTAAAAGAAGGAATTTGCCAGATGTCGGGCTTTGGAATCCGTGGACTGATACAGTTCATCTTGTTACCTGCCTCAATGAAGAAGAAATTAAAGAGATGGTTGTAGTCGTAACTGGATATATTCTTAGTCCTTGCACTATGCCACCGGAATCTTGGTACAGTGTCCTTCAAGTAATGGAAGCAGTAAAAGGTACTGGATATGCTGGAAAGCGAAGCATTGTAGAAATAAGGAATTAGTTTTTATGCTGTGTATATACTTTCTGTATTATCCGTAAATGATATAATTACATCAGCACAATATCGCCTGAAGAGTTAGCAGTATTCATGTATGCAGGTTTCAGAAACTACTTCTACAGTTTTCCCGAAAAATGGAAAGTAACACAAATATACTCCTTTTTAATCTATTTGATTATGTGTCATTAATAGTCATAGAGAAAAATAAAAATATAATAATTATTATCTTATTATTATCTCTTTTCTTCATGAACTTGAAATTCTAATAAAATTGTAATATTTTATTCTTATGCTAATCCCGAAGCAGAGTGGAGCTTCATCGATATCTCTTTTCTTCCACTCCCTTACTTTACGACTATTCCTGGCTTTGCTCTCAATATATTCCTAATTTATCTTCCACAGCCTCTGGTTCTTCTTCACGGGTTTCCTGAATACAAATGGATTTCATCTCTGTTGCTTTCCATTCGTTAGCGAAATCCACAGCATAATATTTTTGATTTTATTACTAATTACACAATTTATTTCCTGTTTATACCAAGTCTTGCGTTTTTCTCAGTAAATTTGCTCTAAGTGGCACATCAGTGGTAAAGGTATTGATCACATAGTTGGCAGTCAAAAAACTAGTGTAGAGGATTCGCGTTTTTTCCAAACTCTCGGATTTTCATTCAAAAATCTTTATACCTTTAAATCATTTGCCTAAATTCATTGTCTAGACCTAATGTTGTACTTCTAATTAGTCAACCAAGTCAATTCGCACTACTTGGTTCGAAACCGCCAAGGCGAAGCATTCCTCTAGGATACTCAGCATTATTTGTCTTCATCATATGCGCAGAGAAGCTTAGGATCTCTGAGAAGGCCACAGTGAATCAGGGCTTAACCTCTTACCTTATACTTATAGAGAGTTAGAACATATGAAGAGGTAACATATTATGGTGTAAGAACAACCAAAAACAAAGGCTGGAGACGTAGATAATCGGTGAATTGATCTACACAAGATCATTGGTAAAAAGGTCTCCCAGATTCTGGCTCCAATGGTAACATAGGCTATAGGGAACGCCATAGGAGCGGTCTATGGGTTTAAAGAATGGGTTTCACCTACACAGAAAAGGGTTTTTGGCATTATAAAAGACCTGGAAGGGAAAGTCGACGAAGAAGCCCGTCAGAAGAGACGTCAGCGGCGGGTGGTGGAACCTGACCATCAGAGATTACCTGGACCCCTTGCACTTCCTTCGGTGACTAGAATAGGACACCTTGCCAAAGCCTGTATAAAGGAGGTGGTGTGTAATGGTGGAACAAAGTTAAGAGACGTTCTGAAAAGAAGAAGGGTGTGGTAGAAATTGCAAAGCGAGTAGCAGAGCAGGAAAAGATCTCCGACATTGTGCGGGTACCAGGTAATGTCCGGTACATCTGGAGATGACGGTCAAGCAGGCGAAGAATACCCGATATGCAAAGGCTGCATATCCTGCAGGTCAATATGGGCCGGAGACGAGTGGTCGCGGACGAATTGAGAACTCTCGCCCTAAGTGCTGATATCATGACAATTCAAGAGCCTTATTGTCGAAATAATGTCACAGGTTTTGGAACTACGTTGAGGGTGGTTAGTCTAGGCAGTGGCGAGAGGAGGCCTAGAGCAATGATTGTTGTCGCTAACCCTGCCCTCGACGTAATGGAACTGAAGTAATTCACCACAGCAGATCAGGCGGCATGTTATGTCAGGTGGGGCAGAGTAGCCTCCGCTATAGTTTCAGCATATATACCACCACGACAGGCGAATGTGAATATCAACGTAGAGGATAATATAGCTGCTATGGAGGCTGTCGCGCTAAAGTATAAAAGCGTGATAGTCTGTTCCGACACCAATTCGTGGAGCACGGCCTGCGGTTCTGTTCGCTCAGACACTAGAAGGAGGTTGGTAGAAGAATACGATGCGAGATGTCAGCTGGTTATTATGAGCCTTCTGTCCCACATTTGTTAGAGCGCGGGGCCAGAGTTGAATAGATGTGACACTTACCTCTGCTCCCGTATTGCAGACTGAACCCTACGGTCAGACACGAGCTCCGACCACCGGTGTGTAGGAGCGGAGGGGAAGGCGGTAGCTAAGTAGAAAAGGGCTTTGTGACCCGATCGGCGAACTGGAGAGCGTTTTCCAGTGAATTGGAGGGAATACTAGCTGACAGAGAATGGGAGGAGATGACCCCGATAGATGAGGAGCCCGAGAAGAGAGGGTTAGACCGGGTGAGAAGGTGACATATCTTGGTGTGAGGATAAGAAGAAGATTCGATGCCACTTCTCACCTGACGTATCTAAAGGACAGGGTGACACTGTTACTCAATGGATTAAGTAGGATAGGGGGTGCATTTTGGGGCCTCAACAATGACCATATATAAAGGTGTGATCTTGGGTATTCGGAGGTACGCATCCATGGAGCAGAATTCTCACGCAGGCACAGAAGAGAAGACTGGCCACCTTACAGAGATTGGTTCTGCTGAGGGTCACGAAGACATACAGAACGGTGTCTCATGAGGCGGTGCAGGAACTGGCCGGAGCAATGCCCCTGGACCTCGTCAGGGTGGATGTCCTTAAATATGAAGTAAAGAGGCAGAAACTAGAAGGACCATTTCTGGAGGCGCTCCGAGAGAGGATCGGCGAAACTTATGGAAGAAAATGCTGCGGAAGGACTCAATACAGGAATGGAATGGACAGTGGGTAGCAAGCTAGAAGGGCGCTACTTTGAGAAAATTCTTCCCTACCGTCCTTTCTAGATTGAAGGCTAAATGGGTCCTCTTAGACTATTGGGTCTCAGATCCTAACAGGACACGGGGGATTTCGGGGAAAGCTGCTGAGCTTTGGAAAGAACATCGACCCTCGGTGCCCTACGTGCGGAGTTCCTGAAACAGCTGAACACATAATAGTAGATTGCTCCGTCATGGAAGGACACCGAGCCAGGCTGCCGAGAAAGAACAGGAATTTTCGCCCTCGCAGAGTCGAACTTTCACTGTTTGATTGAAGAAGAGAATTATCCCTTCTTCAGAGACTTCATTTATGGGTGGAAGGATGTGGTGGCCCATTTCACAATAGGAAGGACTTGACCGCCCAACATCGGCGAGGCTGGTAACTGCGGGAGGTACCCAAACGGATGCGCACTAGGAGGACCTACAGAATGGATGCAGTGGACAAGGTGCAGCTCCATCAGTAAGGTGCTAAACCTAGCGCTGGGCAGCACCACAGTAAAAAAAATTAATAAAAGAATACAGAAAAAGAAAAAAGAGAACTGGTGATCTTTGAGAACAGTGAGAAAAATCCCCAGCGCACTACCCCACTGCTTCCGCACTCCGTATGCCAGAAATGGAAGGGGAGGGGGATATAAAAAAAATCTGTGAAAGTAATCTATGAATGAAATTAATTAGGGGGATATAAATAAGAAAAAATCTGTGAAAGTAATAATCTATGAATGAAAGTAATTAGGAAGGCTTCAATTGATGTGTGAAATGTACGATGGGTAGCGAATCAGAATAGATACATATTGTAGGAGTTCCTTTTTCCTTGTCAAATAATAATTTAAGTTATAATGGCTCCTCCATAATTACCCAGTCTCGTAGGTTTTGATTGAACATGGAGGATTACGGAGGAAGCGGTTTGTTCTTGGAAAGGAGATTTACCATGTCGAGTCCCTGAGGCAGCAGAACATGCGGATCTCTTTGTTGAGTAATAATACAATCTTGGGCGGGATCTTCACTCTCACCGAGTCGGGAATTTTCCTTCTGGCGGATTAAAATAATTATCACACTTTAAACGAATTCATCTACGGACGAAATGAAGTTGGGCCTGAAAAATGCACTTCACTTCAGGAAGGGCCTGACTTAGGCGAGCCATTATTTAAGAAGACGTCCTAATAGGAGAACCGGAGGAGGTTCCGGGAAGATGCGACGGCCAAAAGAATAGGTCAGTGGCAGAATCGGAACTGAAGTAGAGATTCGGGCAGTTTATTGGATGCAGCCCTATCAGTAATGACCACAGCAACATTTATAAGGAATGAAGACAATTGAACAAAGGTGTATCCTATGAAATAAATAAATAAGAGGATAATAAGTAGCATTGGTATACATGCAACAGCCACTGTTGATGAAACCCCGCATAATAGAAGTGGTAGGTAGTGGAAGAAGATATTTATTTATTTATCACCCTACTCTGCCTGTTTAGGGAAGAAAATTGAAGAACATTTTCTTTAATTTTGGTTACAATATCTAAGGTTAAATCGAATAGAACTAGTTTGGCTTTGGAAGCCAAAATGATCCCCTCCAACTTCCTTTGTCTTGAGTTACTTACAGTCTCTAAAATATAATAATAATTAACGAATTAATATTAATGATTATAATTTTGTTTTCTCTTTGTTTTAGGTGAGTGGTTGACCTCTTAGGATCAAGGTAAAATAATTCATTTATAGCTTATTGAATTAATTGGTAAGTTATTTGGCTTTGTGTGAAAGGGATTAAAACAAATATATGTATATAGGAAAGAAAAAATTTTTTTTTGTTTTAGAAAATATTAAAAGATATTTAATGATGAGAAAATAGTTGACCGTGGATAATATATATGAGGAGAAGATATTTGGGGATGCAGTCTGAGAATAACACAAATAAATTAATAAAGTTATTTATTATTGCCAATGTTTCTGCCAGAATTTCTAGCCAAAAACAAAAAAACAACAAAACAACCAGTGAATAAAGAGTGTATAGAAAGATTAAACTAAATAATTGTACAGAATGAACATAGATAAAAATTAAGTAATGAAATAATTGGGAAATTAATTATATGTATAGGCAATTAAATATAGGAGTAAAATAACATAATTAATTAAATAAAACTATATAAAAAAGTTATATAATTCAAAGAAACAACGAATTATGAATAATTTAATTTAACAATAATAATTTGAAGATTAAAGTTATGGAAAGAAAATTAATGTAATATGTAAGTCAAAAAAAGAAGAATAAAAAAACAAAATATAAAGTTATGTAATACAAAGAAGTAATTTGAAAATATGACAATAATAATATATATGGCGAACAAAACTAATGACGTGGGTAAGTAAGAATAAGAAAAGAATAGAGAAGGAACAGAGAAGTAACAGAAAAGTAACAGAAAGAAAAAAAAAAGAGAGCGAACTTAAGACCTACTGGCTTGGAAAACGACGGGCATCCAAGAAAAGATGTGCGCCGCGTGAGGCAAGATTCTGAGTTTAAAAGTACGTTAAAAGAGATGACGAACTACCGGAAGAAAAGAATACGTTACAAGTTACATGAGAGGTAAAAATAAGAATGTGAAAATATCTAACACGTGGCGACAAATAATTTAAAAAATATTAAAGTTCATTAACTATGGGACAGAAAAAAAATCATCTTTATTTTTTAAATAAATTAATTATTTGGGAATATGTCAACAAGAAACGTTTAAAAGTTCTGTTTTTCGGTTTTTAAATTGACGGAAGAAGGTTGAAGTTAGATTTAGAAACTTTCAGAGTCATGGTTTGGAACTGTGGCAAGTATAAATGTATTATCAAAATTAAACGAATGGTTTAATAAAAAAGAATACTCTGAAAGTGTCGAAAACTTTACAGGCAAATTATTTTGAGTTAAAAAGAACAAGATTCATTGAAGATGAAAATATTGTAGAAGTATATAGAAAGAAAAGTTAAATGTCAGAAATAGATACAAAATTGATGACAAATAAAAGTAATAACTAATAATAGCTAAAAGAGTAAATAATTTCAATAGTACAGAGTGTATGTAGATACAATGAAAAATAAAATATTGTAGTACTTATAAAGAATGTTATAACAAGATATCTTAATTTTATTATGAACAAATTAAAAAGAAAACATACAAATAATTAAGCTATAATTCATTTAATATAATAAAAAAATAATATAAAGAGATAGTATAATTATAGTTAGCTAAGATTAGTTTGTCAGTGGACAACAAACAGGGAAGGGTACAACACAGTGGTAAACTCGTTTTAGACCTACTATACCTAATGATAATCTTAATTATTAAAAACAAAACAATTATGTTACAATATTTATCTTGGGAATATCGAACGTAAACATTCATTAGGGCTCATATTTTATCAAATTTATTTTTCTTTAAATGATGTATTAAGTTTTGTTGTTTTAATGATATGAAGCTTCAAATAAAAAAAAATAATTTTTTTTTATGAAATAGTCATTTGTTATTGCTCCTAGCTATGGTTAGCAGGCTCATCAATTTTTACTAGTACATATAATTTTCCTTAAAGTAATCAAAAATTATGGTTAAACAATTGATTTTTATTGCACCATTGGGCTCTCTCTTTCAGACTTATTATTTGTTATCTTCCTTATAAAGCCGTTATTATTATTATCTCCTTAATTTCTTCAGATATATTTTTAGCCTTGATGAAAGTCTGAAACGTCATCACAAATAAAATAAAATAAATGTCTATTGATCACTACTTCAGTGACAGTTCATCCAGTATCCAGTTTAGTTTATATAAACGATCTTTAACTCGTCATTTTTTTTCTTCACAGGCTAACTCTATTTGTACGGGAGTTGCCTTATAAACATATAAACAAATTATTATTATCTTTATAATTGCAAAAAAAAAAAAACTAAATTAGAGATTTTTTTTTAATATGTATTTATTGCTATTTACAGCTGTACATTATAATACATTTAGTAAATCTGATCTAAGTTAAGTTGGAGTGTTACAGGCGTGTAGAGAAACTACCCATTGGTAGCACTCTAATGACATTTTACATTAGCTGGTCTCGTGGCCATCTTCTTTTCAGGCGCCTCGGAGGATTGTCAGGAATGGAAGAGGATGCAAGATTAAAAACTAAGGGGTTTGACTGGTTAGAGAGTTTATAATGAAAGGAGTGATATCTGGTTCGGGCTAGATCGGTTACATAGGAAACATTAAGGTCTTTTTGTATGATTTTATTTGTGACAACGTAAGGAGAATTGAGGATTTTACGAAGGATTTTGGATAATAAGGATTTAATTAGAGATTTAAAATGAAAGCTCAATATTTTTCTTTCTATTCGACTTTAATGTTCCTCCATTTCCATTTTGAGAGTTGCGGTTTTGTAACCGCAATCCACCAACTTCGTAACGAATTCGCTGACCTCTTTACAAAATTGCATTTCTCATTTTAGTAGCCTCGGCCCTTGGCTCTTTTACTTCAGTTTACGTCTTCTTTTCTTATTTTATCTTGGTCATCTCTACTTCTTTTATCTACCACTGCTAGACGGTTGAGGCACCGGTCGTATTTCTTCTTGTCTGGATCTCATTCCCACTTAAGCTTGTCCATGAATGAAACCATCCCTTATCCATTCATAAAACTATTGGTAAATCGATTAATTTTTTTTCTTTTGTTATATTTTCCTCAACGCCTTGTATTATTTTATCTTTTGCTTTTCTGTATCTTCATCTTTCTCCTGGTTAAATATGATACTTTTCTAGAGATTCGAAGACAGTTATAATCCAGTTGCTCTGGAGGTTGGTTCCAGAGATTCTAAATTTGTAATAGATTCAGAGAGAGGAAAATTGAATTTGACTCTAATCACTGTGTAAAGTTTATATCCGAGAGAACTTTCAATTCAGTTGTTCACTAGTTAGCTGATGAATTAAGTTTAGAATTTCTTTTCCAATGAATATAACTACTACTGCCTGCGAAATTAAGACATCTCATTTGAAGTTGCATTTTCAATTATTATCAAATTTTCAAGAATTTTAAAAACTATATTACTGTAATTCTTTTCCACGAATAATTACCTGAAATTTTAAAGAAGTATTATACTATTTCCATTTGACTTTTTATTTTCACTTATGCATAGAATACATTGAAAGTGAAAATATGCGATAGTGCAAAAGTTCGAATTCAAGTTTTTGACGGATATAACGTGTGTTGAAGTACTCGGAATGATCGAGTCCCGCAAGATGGCCTATGAGTCACTGAACAGCCTTTGTGAAAAAATGAAATGTCGTACGAAAAAAATTAACTATTTGAGGAAACTGTATGCCTGGAATGTGACATTGAAAAAAACGGTGCCGCATTATAGAATCGATTTTCTCAAAAACATATTAAATTACTTTGATTCAACTCAGTATATCAGTGTGAAAATTAATTTAATGTAGAGTGGTCAGTGAAAGTTAAAGTTGGTACGCTGTGATGCTCCCACCAAATTTTTAATCAACAATGTATATATTTTTTTTAATTTAAGGCTGTAACATAGCTGTAAATAGTTACAATTTTGTGTCAACTTTTTCTTTGCTAATTTTTTTTATTTCTGTTGGCTGTACAGACCTTGTAGATCTTTTTCCGCCTGAACCAGACTTCTCCATCTTGGTATTCTACTTTCCACTTTTCTGCATGCAGCTCTTTGTCGATTCTATCTATCTGGTTTTTGGCTTATTACGTGGTCTCTGGCATTAATGGTTGAATAGTAGCGTCCTGATGGATTGCTTCGTGCCACATGTCTAGCCTGCTTTACATCTTTACTGCCTCACCTTAAACCATTCTCTGCAAGCAGTCTGCCTCCATTTTTTAAGGCTCTGATCCTAGATAGCTCCTGTAATGGTACGGAGGACTTTCCATTCAAACCTCTCGATTCTGCTTTCTAGACTACCTGTAAGAGCCCAGGTCTTCCAGCCATATATCAGAGCTGGCTTTATCATGACATTGTACAACCTTAGTTCAAGATTTTTAGAGATTCTTCGGGATTTCAGTATTCTTGATGGAGAGAAGGCTCTGTTGACACAATTTTATACGCTGGTCTACCTCAGGCAGTTGGTCATTTATTGATGGTATCGTGGAGCCGAGGTATTTGAAACTGTCTACCTTCGGAAACGATTTGCCATCTTTCATTGCTAAATATGTAGATAAATATAAAAGTTTCATCTCTGGAAGCTATGTGGGATAGAACAGAGGAGTTAAAAATAAATTATGGTCTGATATAGGTTCTAAAACAAGCAAGTTAGTTAATATAATGTGTTACGGTTGTCATGGTTAAATAAAGCACTGGTGATATCTGCGTAGATAAGGGGGATTAAGGAGGTTACTGTTTGGTTTTGGAACACGTTACCATAGTTCAATATTATTGGTTATAGTTTATCGGCTCTGTTCCTTTAATGTTTGTATTGAAATACCACCATGCTGTCAGTATGTATTTTATTTCTAATTTATGGTGTCAACTTCAATGGACGGTCATTAACACTAGAAGTGGGGATAGAGTGCAGTGTGGGAAGAAATTTTCTTGGATAGCGAGATTTAGCAGGGATCGTCTTCATACTTCTTGAGAAGGTGACACGGTGGCCGAAAAGTAGATAACGGAAAACCCTGTATTGTCTGGCTGGAGTACACCCGAGGACTACGTGCGGTTTAGTAAAAGCGGTAGTGAATTTAGTTAATCAGGGCATTTAAGTTAAGGTAAAATCCATCTATAATTTTTATTTTTGTTTGATAAGATATTCTTTTAATTTTTTTCCATTTTGTGTTCATAAATGTTTTATTATTATCAAACAAGTAGTTCTGCTTGTTCTTTCTTAAGCATATAAACTGCTTTAAACTTGTCAATTTACTTAGTATTTTTTTGTTGTTGTTTACTTAATGTTACGTTAATTCCAAAGGTAGGTAGCTATCATTCCTATATTTGCTGCTTACCTACTGTATTCCCCCAGTGGTCATAGTTCGATAATTGTTTATGTTTATACAGGGTTATGTGGTAGTTACATTGCGGTCATATTAGAGTCATCGTTTCGGGGTTAAAAATATAACGTGGCGGCTAAGGAGAGATTTAATCTTTATTTATTTTATTTGTTCAAATTTTTCTCCCGTTTGTGATTATATCTTTTATTTTAACTCGCCCCCTTCTCCGCTGAGCGTGGGCAAACATAAACAATCAATATATAACTAATTAAGGGATATAAACGTTTAGATTTTTTTATTACTTTAAGTTAATCGTTTACGTTTGTTTAATTCGAACTATCTAGAGAAAAGCAATTAAGTTGTTATATACATATATATATCTTAGACATTTTAAATGAATTTAGGAGTATAAAACCAAGCTATTAAGGATTGTTAAGGATTTTTTTTATAAACTAATTACTTTAAGACTTATTGAAAAAATAAAATAAATTCAATTGGCGTATATTTAAGAATTGACCCATGGATTCGTAAATTTTCCTGTTAGTTTGAAGATAAATTTTATTATACTATATTAACCATTGATAATATTGTTTACTTGCAATATGGTTCAAGTCGTTAGGTAAACTAGTGTTCTGTTTTTTGAGCACATATTGGGCAGAACCGCTGTTACAGAATTCACTATGGAATGATCTACGGATTAACTAATAGAGCATATTCAGTATTCACTGATTATAGATTACATGCTTCGGTTACTTAAAGTGGTTAGGTAAGATAAGCTTTGAATCGGCTTAGACGAAAGGGTTGCTGAGTAAGCCATGTACAGAGCTGCTAACTCCAAAGAGCCGCATTCGAAACAAGCTAGAGAGGATAATTATTTATTTTATTATTGTAGCCATGAGTCAAACTTGTGGGTTTCGGATTCCTTTAAAGGTCTATCCAGCCTCATTTTTTTTTACTTTGGTTTCTCTTAATTGGGAGAAATCAGACGGTTGTACGTGATCCTGAACAAATCACCTCCTTTCACAATAGTTGTTAAAAAAAAAAGGAGCGTTTTCTTAGGGAATCTTTGAGTGAGGATATCCAGGATATCAGAAGGTTTTTCGGTTCAATATTAGCTAGGGAAAAACACGAAGTATTACCATCCGAAAATTAGATAAAGCCTATTAAAATAAATATCATAAGCATTATCTGTTTTACATTTTATAATTTATTAATTATTATCATATGTTTCCTTTTAAATATGTAGTTTAATTATTGATTAAATATTTGGTACTTAGTATTAACTAGTTTATTTGTTTATAAATATGGCTGAATTAGGAGTGAGATCTAGCCCTGAAGTAGTCTTTCTGAACAGAGGAAACAATATAACATGCACTATCAATCTTTACGGTGCCACTGTCACCTCTTGGAAAGTGTTCAACATAGAACAGTTGTTCTTGAGTTCTGAAGCGCGGTTCGACAATCTGTTCCCGATAAGGGGAGGCATATCGATCATCTATACTCAATACGGGTTCGACAACGTTTTCATACCTAACCACGGGTTCGCGAGGACTTCCCATTGGTCTCTCGAAGAGGAACCGACATTGATCCGGGACGGAGACGTCAGAGCTGTATTCACTCTCAAGTCTGATTCCGTCATGAGAGAGAATTACTGGCCTTTCGATTTCACTCTCAAATACATCGTCATCCTGCAAGAACAATCATTGACCTTGAAACTGTCTATCTACAACGGAGAGAGAGATGTTCCCGTAAAGTTTAACATCGCCTTTATGAACTACCTGAAACTGAGTAATGCAGAAAATTGTACTATTTCCGGCCTTCGACACACTAAATGCGTCAGTAGGATATCGAAGAAAGTTTATCGTGATGAGCGACCATATTTTAATGTGGACCATTGGATAGACGATGTTTATTACTGCGTAGATAAGGACATCCAATTGCATAACTCGATCGGGCTCTATTCTATGAGAATTAAAAGATGGAACTTGCCAGATGTCGGGTTTTGGAATCCGTGGACTGATACAGTTCATCTCGTTACCTGCCTCAATGAAGAAGAAATTAAAGAGATGGTTGTAGTCATAACTGGATATATTCTTAGTTCTTGCACTATCCCACCGCAATCTTGGTACAATGTCTTTCAAGTAATGGAAGCAAATAGAAGAGATGGGCATGCTAGAAGGTTCAGCATCATGGAAATGATGGGTTAGTTATTCTGCTGTGTACATAATTGCTGTGTTATCTGTAAATGGTATAATTACACAGTACAATGTCGTCTGAAAAGTCGACACAGTATTTAAGTGTTCAGGTTTTGAGAAACTACTTTTCCAATTTTCCTGAAAAATGGAAAGTAACCAGAATATACTGCTTTTTAATGATACCTGATTATATGTAATTAATAGTAATAGGGAAAAATAAATATTTAATAATTATCTCTTTTCTTCATGAACTGAAAATACTAATAAAGCTGTAATATTTTATTCTTATGATAATTATTAAGCAGAATGGTGCTTCATCAATATTTGTTTATATAGTATCTGTTTTCTTCCACTCCCTTACTTTACGACTATTCCAGACTGTACTCTCATTTTATTTCTAATTTATCTTCCATAGTCCCAGGTTCTCAACTTCTATTCTTCTTCACTAGTTCCCTGGATACAAGTGGATTTCATCTCTGTTGCACCCTTATACGAAATGCACAGCATATGCTTTTATTATTAGTTAAGCTATTTACGCCTAGTTCCTTTTTCAGCTTTTTTCAGTAAACTTGGGGCGAATTTATTCCTTATTGTTTTGTTTTTTATTTTTTTCGTTTTTGTGATTATACCTTTTATTTTAATTCACCCACTTCTCTGCTGAGCATGGGCAAATATAAACGGTCAATCTTTAGGAAAATCGTGTGTTTTTTTAGTTCGAACTATCTCGAGACAAGTAATTGAGCTTTATGTATATATATATCTTAGACATTTTTAATGTACCTAGGAGATTAAAACCAAATCGTAAATATTATTAAGAATTGATAAGGATATTTTTAATTGATATACGTAGTTAATGACATCCAATTACATAACTCGGTCGGGATCTTTTCTATGAAAATTATTAGATGGAACTTGCCAGCTGTCGGGCTTTGGAATCCGTGGACTGATTCAGTTCATCTTGTTACCTTCCTCAATGAAGAAGAAATTAAAGAGATGGTTGTAGTCGTAACTGGATATGTCCTTAGTCCTTGCACTACAGTTCCCACTGCAATCTTGGTGCAGTGTCCTTCAAGTAATTGAGGCAATAAGAAGTAAAGAATTCCGTGCATTGGTCAACATCATGAAATGAACCGAAATAAGAGCTAATCCAAATAAGTTATTATACTGTGTATATACTTTTTGTGCCTCCGTAAATTGGATAACCATGTCTGCACATTATCGGCTGGTGATTTTTCCAGAAAATGGAAAGCAAAGCAATATACAGGTGTCATCTTTTTCAACTTATGCCCGAGATCAATTCAATCTATGTTATAGTCAACTGAAACTGCTAAACGATGCGCGTCCTAGACTTTTTTCGTTCGATCCTCTATTTCTTTTTTTTTGTTGGCACGAAAGACCGTGGAGGTCCAAGGCCACGCATGATGAACTCCGGAAATACATCGCGGGTTTCTTGACGTGGTTTTCATAGAGTGCGTTCGTTACTCCCACGCCTATTTTTTTTATTGCGTCCCATACAGAGGGAAGCTGTGATCCCGGGTAGTGTCGGGGACTTGAACTCACAGCCTTTGGGTTGCTAGACAGGCGTGTTATACTGCTACCATCGCCCCCATGTTTTCTGCTTTACTTATTCATAATTTTTTAATATTTTTTATTTGTCTCTCCCCTATTATTGCTATTAATAAAGACTTTTTTTTCCAAATAAACATTGTAAAAGGTACTTAAAAAAGATATAAAGTGGCACTTCCAGTCAGCCGATTTTAGAAAAAAACCATGGTGTTACGTCTCAGCCATATACCCTTAAATATAGAGTTTAAGTTTCGTACGTCTTTTATTTTTGGAACTAGGTTGTTCTCACAAAGACATACTGTTCATTATACAAGACTTATTAATTCAGAATCAGAGAATCTCAAAACGTGTATATCCGTTGAAAGCTCTAAATCGAAATTTTTCAAGAACACAAGACTTTAGTTTACTATTTATTCCATATATAGGTGAGGAAAAGCAAGAATTATTAAAAGAAATCATAAATTACTTTATACATTATTACTTTCGACATTTATGATAAGCTAAATTGTTTCTTGACGTCATGGTATTTTTTTATTAATTTATCCATCAGATTAGTTGGTCTTCAGTGTGAAATATTGACCAGGTCATTTACTATATATATATTAATTTTAAATTGAAATCAACATTTCAGATTTTTTCGTGACACAATGATTTAACATTTCTATTCTTCAAATAATTGTTAACTAGATCATAGAAATTGATTTAGGATTTTTTTTTTTTTTATAAAAATACACTGCTAAATACATATAAATCACGTTTTATTAGGATTTATAAAGTACATATCTATTATCAAGTACTCATAAATAATTAAATAAAATAATAACAAGCATTACAAATTTTTTATGGAAGTAGTAATTATCCCATTGACGTCACGAAGCCTTAGAGCTGTTGAATAATCGTTTGGGACTTGATTGCCAGTGAAACTGAAACGGGATATTTCGTCTTTCGTTAAACTGCACCTTTGTCACTCGACCGTGCTGGTGACGGTCGTAAGAATTATGTTTCACCAAGAGCTTTTTCCATTCTGAAACATGAGATCATTTTAAACAATTTGTATTGTCCTAGTTAATTAGTTATTACAATAAAAAACTTAAATTAAAATATTAATAGATTTATATATGTATGTATAGTTGACCGTAAAGATTTAAATATAAGAAGATGAATAGGATTGCGGTAAAAAAAGAACAAATAGCTTAAAACTATTTTAATGTCCGACGTTTTGCCCCACTTTGCAGGGCTTCATCAGGGCTAAAAAGATACAAAAAAAAAAAGGAAACTGAGAATATTACAACAATAAAATTCAATAAGGTAATTTAAGCTAGGATAAATATTATGTAAAAATAAAGTGATTTAGAGAAGTAAAAAGGAATATATAAATAAAAGGAAGGAAGACATAAAATGGTATCAGTATAAAATAAACTTGAATAAACAATGATAAGAATAAAAAGTAAGTAACAATGGCAAGAGTAATTTTTTTAAAAAATACGTAAAATATACAGTTAAAAAAGTACAGGAGATGTACATAAAACAAAAACAATACGGGGAAAAAAAAGAAGAAAGTAGAGATTAAATAAACGTCTTGAAAGAATAAATATAAATAAAAATGATATTAAATGAGCAAAGAACATATCAAGACCACTTACATGTTCAAAGCGAACGGTTGAAGGCAGAAGGCAACAATGAAGCGGAAGCGTGGAGGAGTGGGGAGGAGGTGGCCAGCCGTTTAACGGCTATATTTCTATTTCAAATACGTCGCGTATAGAGGAAGTAGTCATAAAGATATGACGAAAAATTAAAAATAATAAGAGAAAGATACAGAAATATGATAATAATAATGATAGTGAATATATTAATAGAATTGGTAACTGGATCTGCCCTACCTTTATCCGTAGAACCACACCATAAACCAAATCGACTCAATCGTTATCTCATTATCTATTACCTAACGGATGGCACTGTTAATATTCCAATCTCATAGGAAAACCAAATAAATAAATGACGTATACAAACTACACGATAATAGCGTATCGTACTCATAAGGTTTTGATTCCCTAAAGTATGTAAGTTTGGAGTTTTTTTTTTAAGATTTTCCATAATTTGTTACTTTTAAATGTTTGATTTCTACTTTAATCCGTATAATTTATATTAATTAAATTCCTAACTCATTTATCTCATAATATTAATAATAATCAATTTATTTCCTTGTATTTTATGTTACCATCTATTTCAAACTTAGTATAGTGCATCTATACATATAAAATGTGTTTACCTGTAGGGAATAATGCTATTTATAACGTTATTCCGCAAAACCCCCGCTCTTTTGTCTTAGGTCTGTTCCTACAGCCACTTCTGAATGTCCGAAGCATGCATAGTAGGTGTTTTCTCTTCCAAATCCTGTATACTAAAGATTTACTGGACTTTCTTTCTTCAGTTTACCAAGTAAGTAAATTAGTGGAAAAATAATCCACTCTTAAACCAAAAACTTATTTAAAATCTTAAAAACTGTGGCTGAGAGTGGTCAATCTTTGTTTCCTCTATTATACAAAAGAGTTTCCTTGGCTACAGGTGTCTAGAAACACCCTTTGAGAAGATTACTAAAGAGTGGAAGCTATAGAGAGGGGTGATAAACCTTGTTTTGAAACTCCAGCCGAGAAACGTTCTAAAAATAAAGCAAAAGTGAACATTGGCATCTTTGATAAAGAAGCCAACCGTTGACTAGTGTTTAATTTTCATATGAATGTTGAACAACTGCCATCTTTGAGGTACATTTTACAAAAAATAAGGAAAATTCAAAAATATTGTTTACTCATTTCTTTTCCATTTATTGTATTATACCTATATTATATTATTTGTGTTGTCCTAACTATATTTTCCATAGGGATATATCATTAGTTACGTTCTATCATTTAATATATATATATATATATATATATTTAGTTGTAGATATAAAATCAAAATTAAATAATTGTTATAACTATTATTATTATCATATTTTTATATCTCTTTTCGCTTATTTGATAAAACTCCAATCTGGATACTTCCCAGAGATTTTCGTCCCTGTTTCGAGATCTCTCATCTAGAAAGGGTGGTTGTCCTAATTTGTTCTTTAATTATTTATTTTATTTATTCTTTCTTGAACTTTATTTAATCTCAACTTACTTCTTTATTGCCTTTATTTTAGTGTGTTTTCTCATGTCTGATTTTTTTAATGTTAACGCTTTATTACGTCTCCTGTTCATTTTTAACCTAATAGTTTGCGTATTTTTTTGTATATTCTTATCATGTCATAATTTATTCTTTTTGTTCATTTGTATATAATTTTCTCTTCACTTATATTTATATATTTTAACACTATATTTTTCTTATCTTATTATCCTACTTCGTCAACATATTTTTAGTTTTTTTTTTTTTTATGTATTTAGCTCTGCAAAGTGGGACGAAACGTGAGCAAATAAATAATTGTTCGATTAACTATTTTTTGTTTTATTTTGACCGCACCACCGACCATCTCCTTCATAATTTAAAATAATACAGTCATATAATTTTTATATACTATTCACTCCATTTTTCATGTACATCACTCATTTTAACCTTTTTCTAATAATTTTTAAATGCATAATTAAAGGTACTACTCGAAAAGTGAAGTTACTATGCCACTAAGTTGGTATGAATTTTCAAAATCATCGGAATTTAAACCTGCAAATCTTCAGATAATAATCCTTAACTATGCTGCTGCAAAATTATTTATGTAATTAACGAAAGATTATGCATGTAGCAATTAAGAAATTTAGCTCAAAGTAGTACAAAAACTGTTTCTTAAACAAGTTCCACCCCACTTTTGTCGGACTTTATTTGAGCCAGAATAAAAAATAATACAAAATACTAAAAAAAAAAAAAAAAAGATTGTAAACTAATACTATTAGATAAGATGAAATATGTTTTGAAAATTATATATTGTTTATATCATGTTACAGTTTTATCATGGTTTACAATATATTTCATTAAATAAATCAAATAGTATCCTGGTTTAGTCCCACACTATTTATTATATAAATAGTCCAACGTTTCGGCCTATTCGGTCATCCTCAAGGACAATCTTCAATTATTAATTCTCACCTCACTTTAAATTTAAAAATGTTTTTCAGGCTAGTCTGACGAGGTCATTAATTATAAGTCAAAATCATCCTATATAATTTCAAAACTTTGTTAATTTTTATAAACATTTAATTTTCGATTAATCTACACTATCACTATCATATAAACTATATGTAGAATATAATATAAATAGTTAGTAGAATATAACATATATAGCTAGTAGAATATAACTTAAATAGTTAGTAAAATATAACATGTTACCTTCTGAACTGTTCTCCAATCGTTTAGAATCGGTTAAAAAGTTTTTCTAGTAATTTGAGCAAATTTTTTTAAGATGAGGAGATGTAAAATGTCTACTCATCTTCCTTTCATATCAATGCGCTATCAACTTTTAAGAACTAATTATAAATTTATTTAATGTTATCTGGACAACCATATAGATATTAACCAAAGAGCTGCAGATTCTAGAAGTTTACCTCTCACCACATTGCGTTGTAATTTAAATCGAAATTAAATGAAATATATGATAAATATTTAGTATAATATAACATAAATATTTAGTAGAATATAACATAAATAGTTAGTAGAATATAACGTAAATAGTTAGGAGAATATAACATAAATAGTTAGTAGAATATAACATCAATAGTTAGTAGAATATAACATAAATAGTTAGTAGAATATAA
>NW_027111728.1:101839-110550 GCF_000696795.3 Halyomorpha halys
AGAATATAACATAAATAGTTAGTAGAATATAACATAAATAGTTAGGAGAATATAAAATAAATAGTTAGTAGAATATAACATAAATAGGAGAATATAAAATAAATAGTTAGTAGAATATAACATGTTATCCTCTGAACTGATCAACTTTTAAGACCTAATTATAAATTGATTTAATGTTATCTGGACAATCATTTAGATATTAACCAAAGAGCTGTAGATTCTAGAAGTTTACCTCTCACCACATTGCGTTGTAATTTAAATCGAAATTAAATGAAATATATGATAAATATTTAGTAGAATATAACGTAAATAGTTAGTAGAATATAACGTAACTAGTTAGTAGATTATAACATAAATAGTTAGTGGAATATAACATAAATAGTTAGTAGAATATAACATAAATAGTTAGTAGAATGTAACATAAATAGTTAGTAGAATATAACATAAATAGTTAGTCGAATATAACATCAATAGTTAGTAGAATATAACATAAATAGTTAGTAGAATATAACATAAATAGTTAGTTAAAAAAATAAAATACCTTACAAGTTATTGAGGAAATACAAAGTTACCCTCTGAACTGTTCCCCAATCGGTTGGAAACACTGCCGCCTCTGTACGGTATGAAAGCGTCGTTGGCTATAATCCCGCTGTTCAGCCAGCCTTCTTCAGTCTCCAAATTTAATTTTGAATTTTGAGTCTTAGAAGTCCATCCTCCTCTGTCGAGGAGAAAATCGGGAGGATCTGTAGAACTTTCGTTTCCAGCGGTTTCGGTTATTTGCCATATATCTGTAAAGGATATCATATTTGAACATTAAGTATTGAAATATCAGCCTCTTTTTTTCGCGACTTACTATTGAGTCCTGAGTCACATCTTACTATGTGGGTCGAAACGTCAGTTTATAATAGTTGCCCCCCATTTTTATGTTATTTCCGTGCGGAACATCTTGATGTACAACATATTATGTAGGAGGAATTGCATTTCATAACCACCTAAATACATTTTCAAATTTTTAAAGTGTATATTTTGATTTAATTGTTTATATACTTTACTGTGAGAAGGTGAGAGGACGTCTTACCAACTCAGTTGAATTAGATACGATACAAAATGAAATCCTTTTTCCTCCTTCAGAAAAAAACCTAAGGTTTGTAAGTTGTAAGAAGTATTAGTACAAGAGCCGAGAAGAATAAAAGGGAGTTATCTCATCCCAATTTTTGATTACTTTAATGAAAACTATGTATAATTACTAGATAGAACTGACGAGTCTGCCAAATATAGCTAGGGAATAAAAAATTGTGACTGTTTCAAAACCTTAAAAAACATTAATCTTTCATTCGGAGCTATATCTTAAAAACTGCCAACACTAAAAAATCTAAAAGAACATTACTTAAAGAAGAGTAAATTTTCTGAAATATTAGCCCTAATAGAGCTATTTACGTCCAATAGTTCTCTAGATATAGCCTTTTAAAAAGCAACATTTCATAAAAATGTACTGAAATAGTTAATTTATTTTGAGAAATTTATATCTCAGGAACTATGTGACGTACAGATGTCTATTAGCAATCAAATTAAGGCTAGTTTAATGTACTATAAAGTAGTCTTTAATCATTACCTTCGTAGGAATAGTAGTTTTCATGATATTTGCTAAAATAAATTGATTTATAGTTGTTCAGACAATAAGTTTATGAAAAACTTTAATGAAGAAACCATAGGACGTACAGATGTCAGAACTCAAATTAAAGCTAGTTAAATTTACCATAAAATAGTTAATAACGTTTATCTTTTTAGGAGTAGTAGTTTTAATGATGTTTGATGAAATAAATTCACAAAATTTTAATTTCTAGTTTTTCGTATAAAATGTTGGATTTTTGAAAAAATATATCTGTAGACCCATAAGACCAATGTATGTCTACTAACACTCAAAGTAAAGGAAATTTAACTTACTATAAAGTAGTTTATGACATTTATCTTCGTATGAATAGTAGTTTTTATGATACTCACATATGAATATAAATTTGACAAATTAAAATTTATCTGAACGAAAGTACACATCATCGGCTACTTTATAGCTCATTAAACTATCTTTAATTTGAGTGCTAATAGACATGTGTTTGTCAAATGGTTTTTGAGATATAGATTTATCAAAATAAATTAACTACTGATATTTCAGTATATTTTTATGAAATGTTGCTTTTTTAAAAGGCTATATCTAGAGAACTATTGGACGTAGATAGCTCTATTAGTGCTAATATTTCAGAAAATTTACTCTTCTTTAAATAATGTTCTTTTAGATTTTCTAGTGTTGTAGGCAGTTTTTAAAGATATAGAGCTAAAGATTAATGGTTTTTTAAGGTTTTGAAACAGTCACCATTTTTTATTCCCCTTAAATATACTTGGCAGACTCATCAATTTTGACTAATAATTATACCTAGTTTTAAATTATGTAATCAAAAATTGGGGTGAAATAACCACCTTTTTTCTCCTCTTGGGCTCTTGTACTATGTAGGTTTCATTTTATATGACTAAAAGACATGAGTGGCTTAGATAATTTAATATAATTGTTCTTGAAAGAGTATTTTATCTACACGTCATTTTATTTTCAAGACCACATGACTAACTTAATAATCAGCCTTTAATTATTGTAATCACCTACTTACTTTACTTTATTTTTAGAATTAGAATATATTTTTTTCATCTTCCTCTCATCACTATGGTTACAAAAACTATTAAACAAATTATAAGTTAATCGAACACTATTAAACTTATTATAGCTTCAATATTTTAAACCAACAACCGGCGGGCGTTGATGACCTCTTGAACGCCCTTTCAAAACAAACAAACAAACAAATGATTATTAAAAAATAAAAAAAAGTTTAAACGCATTTTTCTTTGTCGTAATAAAGTTTAACAATTGGAAATTTTTACAGTTAAACCCTCTATTGTGTGTTTTTCTACTGAAATAATTTCATTTACGATTAAAGCTTTATGGTTTTGATGCCAAAGCTAAAAAAACAAAAACACTTATTGTTAAAAATATTATAGTTTTTGCTTGAAACATGGATTCTATCATTGCTAGAGCACATTAAAATATGCTTGATTTTTAAAATTATTTTATTTGGGTTAAACTAACATAATAGGTATTATATCAATTATTAATCATTTATTGTTAGTAGAATATAACATATAAACTAACATAATAGGTATTATATCAATTATTAATCATTTATTTGTAATATTTGTGGAAGAAACTCACCTCCTGATGTGATGTTGTTGTTTCCTTGTTGGAAGTCGTATACAGTCTCGTTATTCGCAATCGTACCTGAAGTCGTCATACTTGTTAAGATATATACAAATTACAAGACATAAAAAAGTAATTATTTACATAATGAAAAAAGTACAAAAGCCAGAAGTTAATTTTAAATGTTATTTTTTATTTATTTTTTTTGTAGCTTGGAGCAAATGCAACTTTGTTTTTTTTTAGATGAGATAATTATCTCATTAGAAACAGTATTTTAGATTGTTTAAGAAAAAAGTACATAATTTCTTTTTAACAATGTTAACAATTTACACTTATTTTTAACTAAAGTTTTTTGTCGTTATGTTGTAATTTGTTTTGGTTTTTATATATTTTATTAAATTAAGCATCTATGACTGTTATGAGATTAATGCAAATCTTTTTTTTTTGGTGTATTTAACGTTTTTTGTTGGGGGCGACGGTAGGAACGCTGTAACCTCCCTCCTCCCCCGCCAACCCATAGAATGCGAGTTCGAGTCCCCGGCCCTATCTGGGATGTTTTTCAAGCATATAGTTATACAATACTCACTCATAACCTCTCTCAGGCATTTGTGAGGTCCGTTAGCCAATGGTAGCCTCACAAAAATTGGCGTGAGAGGGACGAACCCACCCTAGGAAAACAACGTCATGAAACGCATGATTTATTTCCTAAGTACACCTCCACGGTCTGTCGCGCCAATAATAATAATTTTACATTTTTTTACCTATGGGTATAATTTTAACTATATAACTATTTTGGATGGCAGGCGTACATTTTCTTTAAAAGGGAGAATACAGTATTCTCCAAGGCGCTCAAACTCCGACATTTTTAGAAAAAAAACAACTGCATTGTTATTATATGTCTTATTTACATTACATTTATTTCCCTCTACCGTAGAATTATGATTTATATGATTCGTTTCATAAAGTAGTGTTTAAAAATTTATTATTAATTAGTAAAGGGCAAAACTTACCTTCTGTTGTTAGATTAGTATATTCTTGAGGAGTACCGTTTTGAGTTTCATTATTCAAAGAGATATCAGTAGACGTCACACCTGTTAATTGATATAAAAATAATATTTTCAAGAATTAACATTACTCTGTTAATATAAAAAAATAAAATTAATCCATAGCGAAAGAAGGCAAAATAACTTTTAGAAAATCGTAATATATAAATAAATTATAGAGAAGAAATTTAACAGAATACGTGAAATGTAAAAAGAAAACAAAACCCTGTTTCATCTCATAACTCATGGGGTGACTGACTTCTAGTAACATAAATGGAAAATAATTAAACACAAATTAACTAAAAATAATTATAAAAAAGAAACAATAATTGTTTATATACCCAACATACAAGTTTAAAATAAAATCAAAAGTATCAAAGGTAGCAAAATATTTTAAAAAAGAAAATTCTAAATAAATAAGAAGACAAAAAAAAATCCCCTAACAAATTATAAATTCTAAAAATATCTAATAATATTTATGTTAAATTGTATCTATCTTTTTACTAATTTACAATCTTTTTTTAAAGCTTTTATCTGTCATTTGCTGTGTGTAATAGTAATGTGAATGAAAACATATTTCATTTATTAGTCAGATGTTACGCTTCAGAGTCATATAAGAAAAAATAAGTTAAAAAATGGTAAATGTTTATTGTAGAAAAAACTGTAATCAATATTTTGATTGATATTTAATTTTAGCTTAATTATATATGTAATAAAACAATTTATTAAGGATATTGAAAATTCTCTCCGAACGAAACTCTGTTAGAATTTTGATTGAAACAACAGTCTATGAAAATTTAATCAATTTTAAATATCAAATAAAATTTACATAAATAAATTCTACAGTTGTATGTATATATAAAGTAGATAAGATCCAGAATTTAAATTTCTAAAATTGGTTTATTCTATTGGATTTAACCTTAACTTATTAGTGTAATACAGGACAAACCTTACCTATTGAAACGTTTGTATTCTCTTGAGGCTGGTCGTTTAAAATTTCACTATCCGGAAATATGAATGAAGAGCTGATATCTGTTAAGAGATATAAAAATAATATGTTTAAGAATTAACATTAAGGTATCTGTATTTTAAAAAAAAGCAATAAATTAATAAAAATGTCGTTGAATCCAAAAATTGATAAATTAGAGTCGTGTAATACAAATTTTACCTCCTGAGGTTAAGTTAGTATTGTCTTGAGGCTGAGCGTTTACAGTCTCATTATTCGCAATGAAAAATGTATAGATGGCACCTGTTGAGAGATATACAAATGATATGTTTAATAATCAACATTAAGGTATCAGTATTAAAAAATAAATAAATAAAAATAGTATTAGAGCCCAAAATTGATATTTTAATTAATTATCAGTTAATTGATTTATTAGAGTGGTGTGGGATAAATCTTACCTCCTGATGTAAAGTTAGTATTGTCTTGGAGCTGGTCGTTTATAGTCACATTATCCGCAATGAAAATTGTAGAGATGTTACCTATTAAGAGATATACAAATAATTCAGTTACATATCAATAATAATTGTCAATTATTTAAAAAATTAAGAAGGTTGATTTTGATAAATTGGTTTTTCCTATTTTTGGAGGCCGTGTTGAAAAACCAGAGCGTCCAAATTCGATCACGGTACAATAGTTAGGAGGAATTAAAAATGGCGGTTTTTTACAAACATTGCAAACATTTTTTTTTTTAAATTACTTGCGAAACTGAAAAAAAATAATAGAAAAATGTTAATTTCTCGTTCTGAAAAAATTTATCTCAGAAACTATTAGACATATACCCTATACTAAGCAGGCCTATAATCACCTAAATAAAAGTCATTTGAATGTACTATGATGTTGTTAGTAGCATTTATTTTCGTTGGAGAATTTTTTTTTCACAAAATATTAATTTTTGTTGTCTTCTTAAAAAAAATGTCTTCTATCTCAAGAACAGTCGAACGTAAAGAGATCTATTAAATCTCATATTTTAGAAAATTTACTCTAATTTAAATACGTAGCTATATAAAAAACTATAAAATTAGTCTATGTAGATATGAACGAAATATGAAATATAGTTATCAGTAAAACTTTGGACAAAGCTTACCTCCTGAAGTGATGTCGGCATTCCCTTGGTAGTCCTTTTTAGTCACATTATCCGCAATGAAAAATGTAGACATGCTACCTATTAAGAGATATACAAATAATTCAATTATATATCAATAATAATTGTCAATTATTAAAAAAATTAAGAAAGTTGATTTTGCAAAATTGCTTTTTCATATTTTTGTAGGCCGTGTTGAAAAAACAGAGTATCAAAATACGATCACGGTACAATAGTTAGGAGGAATTAAAAATGGCGGTTTTTTAAAACATTACAAACATTTTTTTTTTAAATTACTTGCGAAACTGAAAAAAATAATAGAAAACTGTTAATTTCTCGTTCTGAAAAAAATTATCTCAGAAACTATTAGACATATACCCTATACTAAACAGGCCTAATATCACCTAAATAAAAGTTATTTGAATGTACTATGATGTTGTTAGTAGCATTTATTTTCGTTGGAGAAATTTTTTTCACAAAATATTAATTTTTGTTAATTAGGAAAAAATTGTCTTCTTAAAAAAAATTTCTTCTTGCTATCTCAAGAACAATCGAACGTAAAGAGATCTATTAAATCTCATATTTTAGAAAATTTACTCTAATTTAAATACGTAACTATACTAAACTAGGAAGTTTTTGTTAGTCTATGTAGATATGAGCGAAATATGAACGAATATTTTAGTTTTTCTTGAATAAAATAAATTTCAGAGTGCATATACTTAATATTTTCTTTTTAATGACATTTACTGAATATTTTTTATAGTTTAGGTAAAATTTGTACCTGTTTTTAACTGAAAATAATGAGTTTTTTTTTCTTTACTTAAAAAAACTCAAACATATATTTTTTTTTCACTTCTGGAAGAGCCGCCAGTCTTTATTCCTTCTGACCAAGGTTGGCAGTCATTAATTTTGAATCAAGACTGTGAATAGTTTTTTAAAAATTGGTGTAAAATAACTTTTTTTTTTATCCTCCTGGGCTCTTGGACTATTTGATTTAATTTGCAGCCAACCAGCAAGGATAGGTGTTATACTAAATCAGGCAAACTCATTTCCAGCTTTTAATATATAACATAAGATAGTTTTGAACAATGTTATAGCACATTCAACTCCTCTTGATTTGTTAAAATTATTTATATCGTACCAGATATAAAGCTAATTACTTATTTTATTTCTGATAACTTTGGACAAAGCTTACCTCCTGAAGTGATGTCGGCATTCCCTTGGTAGTCGTATACAGTCTCATTATCCGCAGTGATACCCGTCGGCAGTGCTGCAGCTAACAACACAGGAGCTGGATACAATAGCTGGTAGCCACATATCACCAGGCTGTAGGCGGCCCAAACAATCCGACCAGCCATCCTGCACAGGTAGAATTAACTTGTACAGTCTCCCGACCTAGTTCTGTATTCCTCCGTGTGATCCATTGTATTGTATCATTGTTCTCTGTTTCATTCACGTTTCAATAAACTCTTAAGTCTAATTTGATTCAACACAACTTAAGACAAGCGTTATTTATTAAGCGATATACTCGTTATCACGTATCATGAGGACCGAATCCATACATACCGAAATTACGCTATATTAACCAAAGTTGTATGAATTTTTGTCTGTACCCTCACAATCGATTCTTAAACTTCTTTTTATATATATATATAACACAAAACCGCCAGGATATCTATCTTCGCAATAAGATGTAGTTTTTTTTTTATTTTATTAAGTAAGGAATGTCGTTTTTGTTTTGTCTTTTCACTCTGACTAATGTAGATAATCCCAGTTTTGGTATACTGTTTGTTTATTAGCTTATGTAATAATTTATAGATTATTATTAGTGGAAGATTATTGATTGACCGTGTGTAAGATGAAAGGAATATGGTCCGGGTGCGGTCAAAAAAACTCAAATAGTAGAATTATACTATTTTATTGAGCCAACGTTTCGCCCCACGTTGCAGGGCTTCGTCAAGGCTAAAAAAGATACAAACACATAGTTATAAAAGAAAAAAAAAAAGAGAAAAAACATAAGTGTAAAATAACAGGGGTATAAAATGTAAAAAAGTAAGATTATTATTACTATTATTTAATTTATAAATTATTATCTTAAATATTATCTTTTCAATTCACCATTAGGGTAAGCAGTTTTGTTATTAGCTTCTTACATAATAATCTAATAGTCTGTTGATTGTCATTATTATTATTTAATAATTGTTACAAAGATTGTTAAATTATGTAGTTTACTAGCTAACTATACTTGTACGGGGGTTGGCCCATAAACAAATAAATAAATTATTAATTAATTACTTGTTAAAGCCACCTCAAATTGACAATGTCTTTACAAATTTACAAGAT
>NW_027111728.1:110600-114825 GCF_000696795.3 Halyomorpha halys
TTTTTGACAAAAATAAAATTAGCTAAATAAATTATGAAACAAATTTATAAAATCAATAGATATATAGAATAAATACTGATTGACGGTCCTGAAGAAAAGTTGATCCACTCCGATAGGTGAGAGGAAGATAGTTCGCTATACCAACTCTCAAACTGGTCCAAAGTTGGTGGGCCTACGTCTGTACCGGCTCATCAAAAGTCGAAATGTGGCCACACTAGCACTTATTGAGGGCAGACAGAGTCTGGTTGTTGTAATGAATTATTCGAGCCGACTAATTACCAACTCATATTCAAAGGCCAGAAATGGTCTGGCTCTGGACTGTAATGTTGACTAAAACGCTCAGAATGTCCAAAAGATAATGCCAACTGAACGCAGACAGGGCTAATCAGAAACTTTAATGGCCACTAATTAGCAGGAACTGATTTAAAAATGAAGATGGTCGGCCTGTTTCTAGACGACGCCTTAGCTATTTGTTTACAACCCTAAGAAACTATTTATATTTCTTAATTATAACACAAATATAAATACTTTTCAAATAAGCAAATTCAGATTAAAATAATATAAATAAAAATAAATATAATTAAATTCAACACTAATACTACGTTTATACTATTTATAAATTGATATATTGAATATGGCGTTAACAATACTCGTATTACAATATATTGTGAATGCCAAAAAATAATTTTTTTTTCTAAAACATTGATATTTCAGTCCTGAAAGAAGCTATCATATTTTCTAAGAGGAGACTCTTATGATTTAAAACTTATTTATTAATAGCGCTATATTCCATGGGATCGGTCTGTCAATTACTTAGGCTTAGAACTTGACAAATCGTTAACATTTTCTAAAACAAATAAATTCAATAGAGCTAAAAAAAATATGCAAATTAATCCAATAAAAACAGTACTACGCCCAATAATAACCTAAACCTCTCCTGTCTGGAGTTATAACTGTGACTCCAACTGCAGGAACTCAAGAAATATTAAAAATAAATGTTTTATACTATACTAAAAAAATTGTGTACTATATGAAGAATTCAGGTTTAAGCCTTGCGACGAATAAGATGTGAGTATAAATTTGTAGAGCTTAGTAACGAACATTTTGGTAATGGAGGTAAACGTCCGAGGGGCAGACCACAGCATAGGAGGGAAGATTGGGTCAAGATTGGTCTGCTAAATTTGAGTTTGGACGTGCATCACTGTGAAGATGTAGGTTGAAAACGATCCGGTGTATCGGCATCGAACCTTCGGGTTCACTAACTCTTTATTATTATTATTGTTATTGGATTAAAATTTAATATGAATTAAGACCAAAATTATTATGACTCACTGAAAACAAAAATGAAAGTTACCACTTTATATCGCTGATTTTACAATTTTAAATCATATTATGCTTACTCCTGTCAAACAGATCCGCTACCTTGGACTACATTTGGACAAACGATTAACCTGGAATCCTCAGGAAAGACTGAAAAGACAGGAAACTGCACGTCGATTTCGACTATTACAGCACTTAATAGACATACGGTCTAAACTTCCAACACATTAACACATTACAAAAGACTGATATACTTGACTGTAATAAGACAAATCTGGACCCTGAATCCACTGAATCCACTGAACCTTCGAATTCCTCTCGTATTCAATCCTTATTATCCAAAATCCTTCGTAAAATCCTCAATGCTCCTTACTTTGTCACAAATAAAATCATACATAAAGACCTTAATGTACCCTTTGTAACCGATCTAGCCCAAACCAGGTATTACTCCTTCCATCATAAACTCTCTAACCACTCAAACCCCCTAGTTTCTAACCTTGCATCCTCTTCCATTCCTGATAATCCTCCGAGGCGTCTAAAAAGAAGATGGTCACGAGACCTGGTAATGTAAAACATCATTAGAATTTAATCGAGATCAGATTTACTTAGTGTATTACAATGTACAGTAGTAAATAGCAATAAATAAATATTTTTTTTTTTATTTATAAAATCATATTATGTAGAACAGGTTAAAAAAATTTATTAAACCCGTTATGTAGATGTACACATAAATAGTATTTTATATCAAAATACCATATTAAATAGTCTGATTTATTTTAAATATTTAATGATTGGATTTTTACTATTTTTTTCAATATTAATTGCTATTTTTAATTTAAATTGTATTAGTGCAAAGGAATGTTTAAGAATGCCATTTAGGCATAATTAAAATGTTTCGTTGAAACAACCTGATATAATTAGCATCAACTAATTATGAATAATGTTATTAACTCTCTCTAAAAGCTTATTATTACCTCTAAAAAAAAAAAAAAAAAAAAATGTTTTTTTAGTTATATGTAATTTAATTCTCTCTTCTAGATCTAACTACTATAAACTGCTTCAAGTGCCTGCACCCTAGAAACTTTTTTTTCCGATGGCGCCTGGAACGGTTTACATTTAGCCTCTTGGGGATGATATGGGCCCCCCACTTGAGTTATGAAGATTAAGAAAATATAGATTTAAGTTAGGAGGAATCCCAGATGCCTGATCAGGATACCAACTTATAGATATATACTCTCCTTGTTAATCTTCGTATTTGATTTTTTCAACTAATCTAAATTAATTACATTTTTCATTCTATTTAATCCGTTCTAAGGGTAAAGTTAACATTTTATTCGGACAATTCATATTATTCCTCAATTAAACGTTTTTCAAATCTGGTTATTCTTATTTTTTTAAATATTCTCAGTACATCAAAGATGACTTTTAATAACTTTTCGTGGTCGATGTAAGAAAAGGGCAGATTTTAAATGCGTGTTTGAACTATTAAATCGTATGTAATCTATATTTTATGAGAATTGGGTTGTAGATAACTTTTGATGAACAAATTGAGGCTTCCACAGAATCCGTATACGACCATATTGAACAAAAATTACATTTAAAATAGAGTAAATTTGATTATATATGAGCCCTTTTTTATTTATTTGTTTATTACTAGATCGGCCTGGCGTGCCTTATACGGTTAATATTATAGGTACTTTTTTTTTTAACAATTTATTATGAGGGGGGACATAGTCTCGTACAAAAGACATCCCTAACTAGATACAATGTTATAACTAAAAAAAAAAAAATAATAAATAATTCTTGATTAAAGAGAAAAGTAAAATTAATAACAAAAATTACGACATTCGTAGACCTAACAAATCAAACAGTTCCCCTCTAATGGGAAACAAAACAAGCTAATTTGAGGACGAAGAGAAAAAGTGAAATAAAGTAGAAGTTATGTCATGAATTGATAACTATAGAATTTATAATAGGATGTCCTGGGCTTCAGTCTTCGAGTTGAGGTTGGGTTTTCCTAGTTGTAGGTCACTGCTTCTTTTTCATGAAGTTCATGAATCATATTTTATGTAATCCTCCTTAGACTTCGTTTGCCATTCTCAAAGTAATTGGTTTTTTCTTACAAACCAAGGAGCATCCATACAGTTCTTTGAAAATCATTAATATTTCATGAAATGTATTCCGGAAAATCTTTATCAATTTTTTTGTAGAAAATTTTCGTCTGTTTGGTTTTTAAATTACAGATGTCTCTATTAGCATTCAAATTAAAGCTAGTTTAATATGCATTAAAGTAGTTAATGACTTTTTTCTTCGTAAAAGAAGTAGTTTTCATGATTTTATAATTTATTTGTATATAAATAGTTTTCATTAAAGCAATAAAAAATTGGGTGAAATAACTGATTTCTTTCTCTTCTTCTGCTTTTACACTAATTGGACCTCGATGATTACGAGGCCAATAATGAAATGTCTAAAAATTTCTATATGTCTTGGTTTTAAATTTTCTTTGTGAAAATAAAATCGTATCTTCATATGCTCCGTATCTCCTGAGATTTAAGAAGAAAATTATTCGAAGAATATTCGGACCAATGCATATAAAACAAACCTGGCATGGTAGGTCAAATAACGTGAAAAAAAATTAAAATATATGTAGGCATAGTGTCAATTCATATTAAATTAAAATTTAAAACTTTTAATCACAGTTAATTTTCACTATTATAACTTATCACAACTATTTTTTTATTTATTATGATTGTCACAAATTGTAATAATTGACAAAATAGGGTAATTTTGGGCTGAAATTAATGACCTGCGCAGAATAGCCCGCATAATTTTTTTTTTTTAAATTGATGTGGTTCTAAAATTATATTAATATTGTCCGTGAGGATGGCCAAACTGGCCGAAACGT
>NW_027111728.1:115888-122561 GCF_000696795.3 Halyomorpha halys
TAATTAACTGGAAGTTTAGATCCTTTGTTGATAAGTGCTGTAGCAGCCGGAATAGACTAACAGTTTCCTGTCTAGTCTGAGGATTCCAAGTAATTTGTCCAGACGTACGATTGTTTAGGCTACAAGTCGTGAGTTAATGGTGAAGGGTAAAGGCAATTTGATAGGGATTGTGAAAATTTATTTTAATCCTCTAATTATGACAACAATTATTGAAGCGTAGTGATATGGGATTGGAATGTTTGGGATACAGGGTCATTATTTACCAATAATACACAGCAATGGTTTTAAGTGCGAACATTTCTTAAATCGATTATGGATTCAGTGCTAAATTATCAAACCATGACTTTGCTATAGTGGTGGTAGCAAGGGGAAAGTTGTGAACCGTTAGTCGTAAAACATAATACGTTTTGTATAATATTTTACCTATTGAGACCCGTAGTTCTAGTATTAACCGCCATTTTAAAACTTTTAGTGACAAGTAGTATCATATTGCCAAAGCTTTGGACTTCGTATTTTTCTAGATCCATCTTCATGGCTTAGCCATAGTAGTCTAGCAAGTTAAGTAACTTACAGTTCAGTAAAAGTGGCTTAAAACTTAGCCTTACCTCGACGTTAGTATAAAATTTTTATATTAATGGGTTCTTATGTAAAAATATTTGAAAAACGTAACGGCAAAAAGTATACAATTCTCTAGAGATCCGTCAGCCAAACATGGAAGATTTCCCAAAATGGCCTACGTATAATTTTAGTTTTATTGCCAATAATTCCTAAAGTATTACAAGAAGTTGAGAAACCATTAGAAAGTACTTAGTAGTCTATTTTTATTATTAGAGCACTAATTTGAGCCATAATTGACTTCTTCGTGTTCAGTAATACCCGAGCTCTTCAAAAACATGGTAATTGAGCTTTTGGATTCTATTGAACCATCAAATTCCTCTCCTATACCTTTCCCAAAGACCTACGCCTCGACTCCCTGAGCCCATAGACGGCCCAATAAATTCCCTTACCGCCCAAATCTACTTGTTTATAACTTGCTCTTTAATTCCTGATAATCCTCCCAGGCGCCTGAAAAAAAGATGGACTCCAGACCTTCGACAGGAATATTTTATTTGAGTACTGTGTATGTATTATTTTATTTGATTAAGGTTATTTCTCCACAATCATGTCATTCTAATAGAACTATATTTTTGGTTTTTTAATGCAATTGTCAATTTCTATAAATACAAATAAAATCTTGAGCTAAATTATGTTAATTAATTGGAGATAAACGAACGGTAAACAATGGAATTATTATCCATAATGCTTAAAGTTTTCTTAGACCAATACCTCATATCTTTTCCCTTGCTACCACTTGCACAGCAACTCGTAATGCTAGAAATCGACCGTCATGGTTTGATAATTCAACCCTGTGCCCATTATCGATTTAAGAAATGTTCCCAGTTGAGATTATTGCCCAATTGGCCTCAACTTGATTTGAGGTGAATTGAGCTACTTGGGTTTATTATCGTAATTGCAGATGAAGGAAGAGCCAATGCGGGGGTCGATATGGAATCGAGAAGCTGAGCATTAGAGGAGATAAACGCCTCTGATATCGGCTACAAGCTAAGTCCTTCGCGTACTCAATTATCTCGCACCGAGTTAATACAGTCCAAATGGCCTCCGATCGCTTTCACCATCTATTATATATCCCGTTATTTGAATTACAACGTATAATTCAATATAACAATTGATAATATAAGGAATACAGTAATGTAAGGGATCTTGTTACTAATTTTGAATTAATCATCAGATATGGATGAGTTGAACTTTTCGAAAAACTAGCTCACATTAAAAAGTATAATAAATAAATGATAACAATATCAATAAAAGTCTCAGCTAACCCAAAGCTTCGAAGCCAATACCACCTCTTTCTCCATACATCTATCCAATAACGCCCGAACCTGAATCCACAAGATCAGTCTTAAGACAATCCTCCCACCTACGCCTTGGTCTAGCTTTGTTTTCGTTTTTTCTGTTAATTATCTATTTTCTTTTATCCCAATATAAAATAAATAATAAAGAAAAAAATTATAACGTTAAAAATAAATATGTATAAGTAAAAGAAAACATTTAAAATTAATGTAAAAAAAAGTTGAAATAATGTTATAAACATAAATTATGTGGTTCATAATAATACAATAGTAAATAAATTTAATTATCAATGGAGCTGAAACCTAAACCTTAATAATGAGATTTAGTTGGGGAAAAAACATTAGGAAATTACTGGTGACAAATATACTAAAGAATAGTAAAGTAACAGAAAAAAATATATATAAAAAAAATAATTGAAAGAGATTTAGAAAAAAAAAATTGGTGCGATGCGCGAAATTAATATTTATAATTTTTACTGAATTTAAAATTCTTAGTTCTTAATTTTTAAATTCAGTGTATTTATCCTTCCTATAATCTAGTACATTTTCATATGTTAAATATTATATTTTGTAATCTATTTGATTTTTTTACGATGTATTATACATTTATATTATTACCCTTGCTATTTTTGAAAATTTGTTTTCATACTGAATAATTATTTCTCAATTTTTCTTCTTCAGTTAATTATAGAAATCTTTCATCTCTTATATTATTCATTTTTTATTACTAATAACAACAATAAATAGTTAATTATTTCAAATAAACAAAAAACGTACTGGAAGATGTTTTAAAAATTCGAATATATATATATATATATATATATATAGTTGATAGCCTTAGTTGTGGAAAACTGGTGGTCGAGCATGTTTCTGACTAAATCACCTCCTAGCATAACCGTTAACCTAGTAACAGTACTTACTAAGAAAGTACTATTTCTAGGTTAACGGTTATGCTAGGAGGTGATTTGGTCAGAATTATGCTCGACCACCAGTTTTCCCCAACTAAGCCTATCAACTCTATGAGTCTGAATGGATCCCGGAGGGCTCCTAAATTCGTAGGGTTTGACTCACAGACGCATTAAAACTAGGATCCTTGGAATTTGTAGCACAGTGCCTTACTACTCAGCTACTCCGCTCATATTATATTGATGTGATGAGTTTTATTCAAATTTTTACAACCGTTATATAAAGTGGTTTTTTAGGTAATTTAGTTTTACCGTAAAAGTTGTTTGATCCCAGGCGTATTGCCTTCCTTAAATAAGTAATTTCAGTTTGGTAAAGCATTTCGTTTTTGTACTAGGCTAACCAAACACAGAAATACACACAGTCAGACTTTGTATTCCACTTTGTATACACACCAAAATACACAGTTTATGAGACTTGGTTATTTGCACTCTGGGGATCTCAAAACGTGTACGTCCGTCAAATACTCAAACACAAAATTTTTCACTACAATACTTCTCCCTAATACAGGTGTTGGGAATTTTATACATAAGTAAGCTAAAGTAAAAATTTTTATAGAGAAAAAATATTTTTAACTATGTGAAAACAAGAACTGAATATAATATATATTATATGCGGAGCAGAAATCTGGACAGTCTAAAGAAATCTTAGTAGGAAACATTTGGACTTGGAAATAATTTTTTTAGGACAAGTGGTGAAAATAAAAAAAAAAATATTGAAGCAGTAGGAGAAAAATGAAATAACAAAAAAATTAAAAAATGCTGAGTTGGTTAAGTAGCAAAGTAGGTTTTAAAAAAATTGAGGTAGATTACTGATGAAACCAAAACTCTTTGGTCATTTTTTAAATATTATGTTAGTGGAGGAAACATTTAGACTTGAAAAATATCACCTGGGCCGAGTGATGAAAATAGTAAATCTTAATAAATCAATTGAAGTAATAATAACAAAAATGAAATTAAAAAAAAAAAAATGAGAATACATTGCTAAGTTGGTTTGAAAAAAAAGGAGGTAGGTTATGTTAATGAAGGAAACATTTGGACTTGGAAAATATCGCCTGGGACGAGTGGCGGAAATAAGAAATCTTAAGAATAAATTAATTTAGTAATAATAGAAAAAAAATAAATGAAAAAAAAACATGGAAAAGGTTGAAAATACATGGCAAAGTTGGTTTAAGAATTAAAAATTAAAAAAAAAAAAAAGGTAAAATGTTGATGAACTTGATCGAAAACTCGTTGTTGAATATTTGATTACTATGTAACTTCTTAAAATCTCAAATATTTTTTTTGGCTTATTTGTGTAATTAAAACGAATGCTACTATAATATATATAATTAACTGTGATGTATATTTACCAAAATTGGTTTCAATAATTATAATGATTATTGAAATTCGCTGCAAACAAGAATATAATGGCACTTCCTAAACAAACATTTTTTCCGGGTAAATGATCTTTGAGAACGAAAACACCACAAAAAAAAACAAAAAAAAAAACACGAAAGTCATCTCCCCTTTTACTTTAACTGACGGTAAATTTTTTTATTTAATTTTTTGCAATCTTTTTAGGGTATTCTACCCCACCTACTACACAAATTTTAATTCTACGTTTTAAATTTAAAATTTGTATTAGTTTGACGTAAGTAATAAAAAGAAAAATTGTTGAAATATTCTAGAATTTATTTTTTTTCATTACCGTTAAATTATAAATTAACAAAATTTATTATGAGAAAAAATTTATTTTACTTCTTACGAATAATCAAGAATCATCTATACGATCGATTTTGTGACTGTCAAATTACTCGAAATTTATCACACTAGTCAACATGAACTTTCAGTCTGCGTTTTAAATTTAAAATTTGTATTATTTTGACGTAAGTAATAACAGGAGATATTGTTTAAATCAGTATAGTTTGCTATTTTAGAAACTGGTTCGATATCCTAATCATTTTATTTTTTTCATTATCTTTAAATTATAAATTAATAAAATTTATAATTAGAGAAAACTTATATGTATACTTATAGTAAATGGTCATCAATACGAAAGATTTTTTGATTATTTAATTACTTTTCATTTATTACACAAGTCAACACAAATTTTAAGTCTGCGTTTTAAATTTATTAGTGTATTAGTTTAACGTAAGTAATAAAAGGAAAAATTGTTTAACTAGATTGAGTTTACTATTTTAAAAACTAAGAAATATTTCAGAAGTAAAATACCGGAACTGACTACCCCTCAGGAAAATATTTATAAAATAGTGTTACAGACTTTGTAAATGAATTCGAAGTAAAAGAAAAAAAAAATTAAAAATTGCAATTATTTTTTAAAAAGCAAAATGTAATAATCGGCTTACAAGTTAAGTAAATATTTTCTAGTTTTGAGTTATTTGGTTCGTCCAGCCTAATTTTTTTTATATATATAATTTGTTGATATTTACAATTGAATTAAAAAATTAAACTTCAAAAAAAATTTTAATGTCATAAAAATCTTCTGATAAAAATTAAAATTACTATTTCTCTAACATTAAAAAAAAAATCATTATTTTAAAATTTAAATTTACTGTATTTCACTTGTATAGCAAGGCTAAGTTTATTAAAAAATATTAGATTTATAATTTTAAATACAGTCCTAATATAGCTTTACATCATTTTATATCGAACATTGTTGAAATGATATTATTTCTAATGTACCTACCTGGTGGTTGGAAGTTTGACCGGGTGAGTGAGTCTCAAGACAACTACTGGTTCTTCGGGATTCCCTGCCGACTGGAATCTTAATTTTTCACAAGTCTTCTTCCCCCACCAGGGCATCTTCTGGAGGTCACTTCCTCAACTTTTTGTCCAAAGAACGGATCATTCCTCGACTGACTCAGGTATGGTAATTTTGTGGCAGATTTCTGAGTATTATAATGGTGCCGGCATTGGCTTGATGACTATCTAGTTGTTATCGCTTTTGTTTTTGTTTCATTAATGCGTCCTTGTAAATAAAGTCGGAAATGACTGTCGTTATTTCCAAAGAAGTAGGAGGGGAAAGAATCCTTTAGTTTTACACAGGGTCTTCCGAGAGAGAAGAAAAAAAAAGGAAGAAAAGTTAAATTGAGAAAAACCAATCCGTGGCTTAGGGAAGAGACAAGGCTAAAAATACTGTGGTTTGTATAATGATAGTTATTAGTAAAAGAGCCAGGGAGAAAAAAAGGTATTTATTTTTCCCAAATTTTTTATTAATTTAATAAAAACAATGTATAATTACTAGTCAAATGATGATTCTGCCAAGTATAGGTAGGGGGAGTCAAAATTGGCCCCTGTTTCAAAACGTTAAAAAAATATATTGGTTCATTCAGAGCTCTATATCTTTAAAAATACCAACAACAATAGAAAACCCTACAGAAAATCATTTAAAGTAAAGTACATTTGCTAAAATATGAGCTCCAATAAACCTATTTACGTTCAATAGTTTCCGAAATATAGTTTTTTAAAAAGCAAAATTTTATGAAATATATACTGAAAAATTAGAAGTTAGGGAATTTATTTTGAGAAATATTTATCATCGAGTACCATTTGACGTTCAGATGTCTATTAGCACTCAAATTAAAGCTAGTGTAATATTCTATAAAGTAGTTCATGACGTTTATCTTCGTAGGAGTAGTAGTTTTTATTATATTCGAAAAAATATTGATTTCTACATGTTCAGACAAATATTTTGAATTATGAGAAGTATATCTCAGGAACCATTAAACGTACAGATGTCTGCTAGCACTCAAATTAAAGCTAGTTTAATATTCTATAAAGTAGTTTATGACGTTTATA
>NW_027111728.1:123171-128307 GCF_000696795.3 Halyomorpha halys
AACGTACAGATGTCTGCTAGCACTCAAATTAAAGCTAGTTTAATATTCTATAAAGTAGTTTATGACGTTTATATTCGTAGGAGTAGTAGTTTTTACTATATTCCAGAAAATGTTGATTTCTAGCTGTTCAGACAAACATTTTGAATTATGAAAATTATATCTCAGGAACCATCCGACGTACGTAGATGTCTGCTAGCACTCAAATTAAAGCTAGTTAGACTTACTATAAAGTAGTTTATGGCACTATCTTCGTGGGTGTTGTAGTTTTTTTTATGTTCGCATATGAATATAAATTTTGCACATGAATTTTTTTTCCGAACAACTTAGAGTAAATGACTTTATTTTAGAAAATAATCTGGAAATTAATACTTTTAGGAAGAAAACGTTACAAAATACTTTATAAGACATTAAAGTAGCTTTAATTTGAGTGCTTGAACTATTGAACGTAAATAGCTCTAGTAGGGCTCATATTTTAGAAGATTTATTCTACTATCAATTATCTATTATCATCTATTAGTTTCAAATATCATGTATTTAATTTATTGCTATGTATATTTCTACATTTTTTTTTAATGTTTTATTTATATTTTTTTCTGAATTCAGGCTATCTTTTTTTTTTTTACAACCCCTAAAAGGCCTGAAATTTTGTTGGAAACGTCGGCCCAAGTAAATAAATTGTAATTATTTTGTGTATCCTTACTGACCACATTCCCGACCATCTTCTCTTCATATCGAATTTACGGTTAACTATAAATACCTCTTTTCTTTATCAATTACTTTTTGTATGTGTTTCTCATTTATTCCTCACATTTTGTTTGTTATTTTGTCAGCCTCCTCTTTATGTTTCTTGACATAACAGAGGAAAATAAATAAAATATCAAAATTTATAGTGTAGGAAGATTGTGAATCATTTCCCATGCCGTTCAGCTTCTTATTTTATGTGGCTACTGTTTTTTCCTCAGAAATCAGGAGCCCTCTATTTCACAACTTGTCCTTTCAAACAATCTTCAGGGTATTGTAACACTTCTTTTAATTAACAATAAATCATTAACTTTTTAACAAATGCAGATCTCTTAAGTATCATTTCGATTGTATAAAATCACAACCAAATTTTTGTATAAAATTACCTGTTTCATAATAAAGTACAAACTAATACTATTAGTCTTGTAGATTTAACATAATACAATTACACTAACTTGTACTTTAGTATTTTTTAATCCCTGTGATATCACTTACAACTATTATCCCTTTTATGAAAAAAATAAGTATTAGTGTAATTAACACGTTGTTTCTATTCTTATATTTATGAACCAATACTATTAGCTTTCATTATGAAATAGGGCCCAGATATCCCCTAAATTGATAATTCTATTGTACTATTCCTTATTCTGTACTTGCCTTATTAAATCTAGATTAAACATTCCATGAGAAACTCACTCATCATAATAATCTCCTAGCGCAATCCCGTTCTAGCATTACTCATGCATATTCAACCTTTCTGAAGGTTGAAATGGCAGTGGACCAGAAACCTATTGTACATAATTATATGAAAGTTCTAGCTAAAGCTAGATTCTCCACTCAACTCATGAGTAGCTGAGGTTAGTGCCCGCACTCATCCTCCACTGGCTCTTAATACGAGTGACGCGGTTGAGAGATAACCACCGGTATCTTACAAAGTCCTACTCTTTTCTCCACAATTAGGGGGGAAAAATCGGTTCGAAGTCCCGCAGGCTGAGTGTAAATAGGAATGATTTTGTTTAAGATGTTATTTAATTTAAGTTTACTTTTTTTTTTTCTTTCTATTTCTTATTTTGCTATAATTTAATTTATATATACTCCAAGGACCCGAGTTCGAATCCGGCTTGGCTGAAAATTGTTTCTGCTTCATTGTAGCCATGAGTCAACCCTGTGTGTTCTGGAGTCCACCCAGCTTCATAAAATGGGTACCCTTAATTGAGTAAAAACCGTCCACCGTCTGAGGAGCGTGATTCTGACCAAATTTTTAATTTATATATTTATAAATATAATGTGAACGAGCTTTCTTATCCATAAATTTATGTCAGAATGTAATATTTTGTTTGTTGTTGTTGTAACAAACAATGTAAAACTCAATGTATTATATTGATTAATTATATATATTACTTGTTCCTAGTTTGGGTTTTAATTATTTGTATTGTCTTAGATGTTTTTAAACTAATAAGGCAATATATGATAATAAAAATAGTGTAATGACAGTTGTCAATTACCTCAAGTTGATTCTCTTCCTCACAAGTTAGAAGATCAACAATGCAACAATGGACAAACTCCCACTCATTTTAGTCATTTTGTAATCAATTATTTAATCTATATAACATATAACATGGTAAAACATTTTACATTTAGCACAACCTCTATTCTTAGAAGGAAATACACGTGGCAGCTATTTATTCTTGGAAATCGTGCCTAGTCATATCATCTCTAAACTTTTACTGGGATAGCTATATCCAGTTGGATGCTCGTCCAACAGTAAGTATACATTTGGAAAATCTTGTAAGGATCCACCGCCCACATTGACAGCTTTTTACTTCCATATAAAAGAGCTTGACAATCCCTGGAATAGACTTACAATATCGAACCAGTAATAAAGATATCGAGATGGCTAAGCGCATGTTAAGCTATGAGTTTTTAGAGCACAATCGATTCGAAACGTCATGGGTTCTATTTATAGAGTTAATATTTACTCCAAAGTGGACTAAAAAAAATATCGTGTAACTTACACCCTTGTTAAATCAAAACAACTCTGCTGTTGACAAATGAGGCCTTAATGCCTTCCTGGATTAACCGCTACCAGAAGAAACGGTAGTACTAATTATAATCGTTATTAATTATATAATTCAGGTATATAACCTTTAGCTAGGAATCTACAATTATAATTTTTATTTATTATCACCACCACCATCCAATTTTCAATTGAAATAAATTCTAGCTCGTTTAGGAAAAGTAATTTTTTTATATTATTCACCGTGCAAATACTTTTCCGTACCAATTTTCCAAATGAGCGTTTAGTTGGCAAATTGGACAATTCCAATTACAACAGTTTTCCGATACGGAAATTTAATAATATTCCTCGTTGTAAAATTTTAATATTTTTCTTTTGAATGAAAGTATGATAGTAATACGAAAGTAAAACAATTTAATAAAATATAAATTCTCTCAACCATTTAAACTGATTCTGAATTCTAATAGAAGGAATTATTTTTTGGAGCTAGTCAACTTGTAAACTGAATGTCTCATTTATAGATTAAGTGAAATTCAAATATTAATTATTTAATAACTATACTAATAAGCAAAAGTTATCAAGTCGCGAAACTAGCGTTCGTCCGCCAGTTATAACTCGTGTTAAAACAGAATTTGCAATTATGTGTTTTTCAACATTTTCCATTACCTTCTTTGACTTTCTAATGGTATATAAGTCTATATTACTATTATTATTTCCGTAAATGTTGTCAACTTTGAAAAATATTTTTAATATATATAAATATTAAAAATATAAACTCGTTCGTTCCTCTTAAGGTGTAGTATCTGTTCTCGCAATATTACCACTCGTATATGCGACACCCTGCATACAGAAACATAGACCTTTCCTCAAGACTTCGTTATTTGAACTCAGTGGACCTCAAAACTTGTAAATCGCAATATATTCCACATATTGGTAAGTGAAAATTAAAAAAAAAAAATAGGATATTGAATTTATATAATGAATTTGTAATTTAATTGATGAGAAACAAAAAAATATGGTCAAGAGGCCCATTCATTTATTTATTTTCCTATCTGACATGTAATTCCATGACGTTAGAAATGAAAATATACTCAGATAAAGAGGTTAACGTCTTCCGCTGGAAATGAATTTCACGAAGCTAATTTCCTGCGGGAAATCAAACATGACAAGTCGATATAAATACATGAATATTGATGGCCCAAAATACGCGTTCTATTGATTAATGCAAATTTGAATTTATTATTTTCATTTTATTAGTATTTTGTGCATATATATTATATATTAAAAGTGAAACAGGACAAATCGAATACAAATTAATAACAGAATCTTCTTTGATTTTCCATTAGATAGTGTATAAATTTCCCGGCGTCACATTATATCAACTCTCTTGGGCGCCCGTAGCTCAGTGAATAAGACAGTCTTACCTATTAGATGTCTATTGGCGGTGCCGGTTCGAATCCGGCCTGAGGCGTTGACTTTTTTCATTAAGTTTTAATATAAATATTATCCCTTGTTTGGGGGTTATTATATTTTGATTATTGGGGTTGAATTAGTTTTTGTTGTTGTTGGCTGGGGTTTTAGGACCTAAAACCCTGAGGTCATCAACACCCATGGTTTGAATTATTACTAACTTGAAGGTTACTGAAGTTCATAGAATTTTTTTCGAACCTATTGAATAGCTGGTCTCCATTACAGACTGGGTAAATATTGGTAAAGAAAATATGGAAATGATAATTCTCAAATTTATCAAAACAAGTAATTTGTTATTTCGACAAAAATATTGATATTTCGATGTAGGCCCGCCCCTTTATTTTCATTTTAAATAACATCTATATAATATATAATAATAACTTATTTATTTGTTTATGGGGCAATCCCCGTACAGATAGAGTTAGCCTGTGAAACACATGAAATAGATTATCAATTGTATTAATTTTACAAAAATGATGAGTTGAAGATCGTTTATATGAACTAATAACATACTATATACCCAAGCTGGGCAATCCACGTTCGTTAGAATAAAACATTAAAACAAAAACGTTACTTTATATTTAATAATATTAAAAAAAAAAAATATATATACCTCCTATTAGGACGATAGGTGTCCAGCTCTAAGCAATAGGTTTTGCGTTACATATATAAAAAAAACAGTTTAAGGTCCAATACTGAGGGTACAGACCGAAATTCATAAAACTGATTTCGGCTAATATCGCTTAGCTTCGGCATGTATCGGATTCGGTTCTCATGATACACGGGGCAATTTGCCAAAAAATGGAAATAATCCTCCAGGGCCGTTCCATCACAAGCTGGACAAAGCTTTTGTGGGTCCAAAGTATATTTGTGTGGACCAACATTTAGAGTAATTGCATATTTACCGG
>NW_027111728.1:131992-138950 GCF_000696795.3 Halyomorpha halys
GTGTGGACCAACATTTAGAGTAATTGCATATTTACCGGAAAGTCGTAGTTGGGCAATTATTCTCAAGTGAGTTATAGGGCAACTAATTTTTAAGTAGCTTCCAGGAGCATCCGTTTTAATGAAGACCCTACTGTACCACGGGTTATAGTTCGATTCTCGTCATAACAAGAAGTCTTTATTCTTAACGAATTCCCTGTATCTATCCAAGATCTCCCCCATTCTAATTTTGATACTAGATTATTAAGTAGTATCGGGTAAAACATTCCGAAGCTCTCCAATATTTTTCTTCTGTAAAGTATATATAGTACATTTCATGTATGTATTATATGTAGCTACTAATTAATATAAGTACTAATTTTATTTTAATGAAGGGTACGAAAAAATAATAATCTTATGACTTTCCTTGCCATTTGTAGCGCTATAACTGGTAGCCAATAGCTAGGAAGAATAAATCACTATAGCAGGACCTTGTGTTCCAAAATAGCTGAGAGGAACACAGGATGAGCGGACCAAGAATAATGAAACATTCTAAGATCATATGGATTGAAAGAGAATCAAAGAAGGAAAGGATTGCTATCTGAATGCATGATATATCCTCATCGATTCCCCTTACAGCGACTGACATGACAGAGTATGAATCTGATTGATGAATCTCAATGGGTTTCATTGACCTCATTTCCAGTCTTTGGTTATTTAGCGTTAATATTCACCATAGAAACTATTAAATAATAGTGATATAAAAAAATAAACCGTTTATTTAAATGAACCCTTTAGAGGTTCCTAAACGGTTTCGGTAAAAACTAAAACCATTACTGACTTGAGTAAAATGGTTTAGGTGGACCCAAAACAATAGCTAATTAAAATCTAACTGATTCGTCCATGAAAGTACATATTGCCAGTCCATACGTGTTCAACTAAAAGTAAAGATAAACACACATATCTCTTTAAAGGGAGGACCTTTCTTTTTATAAGTTTTTCGCCCCGATCGAGAATTCTGTGCAAGAAAGCTTTCGAAGCAAAAAAATACATTTTTCTATTGACTGAAGTACAAAACAGGCACTGGAAATTTCGTTAAAACTTACATAAATTCTTCTGAGAGTAATTTAAGTTTTTGAAATTATCAACAGTTCCTGAGAAAAAGGAGGAAAATGATTATTGAGAAAATAGAGATTTATTTGCGTATATCTAAAATATTATAGACTTTATATTTTATTATGTAATTTTTATTTTTATTTTGTTTAATTTGGTAACTTTTATTTAAGATCCTAATAAAACAAAAAAATAACCATCTAAATCGAACCATTAGCAGAAATGATTTTATTTATTATTTAAATGTTTTAATTATATTGCATAAATATACAACTAGTAAATGTGATGTTAGTTAATGTATAATGTCAATATACATTATACAGAATTATGGAGGTCTCAAGGCCGTCTTCTCTTCAAACTACTAAGAGGATTATCAGATATTGGTGAGGAAGAAAGTGGGTTTGGGTGTTTAGTAAGCTTTTCATGGAAGGATTGATAGCTGCTAACCTAATAGTCAACATATGGGGCATAGAGGTACTAATCTGCGATAAAGGAAAAGTAAGGATTGAATTCGATGAGAAGTTAATTCTCACGTTTAACTATTCCTCATCAAATGGACTATACACTTTTATTTTAATTAAGTAAAAAGATATTAAAGAGTAAATAGCGTTTCCACTTTTATGATTGAGTAAAAAAATTTTTGAGTTATTATTTTAGAAAAGATTGTCTTGCTTTATAAAATAGAAAGGTTAACTTTTTAGAAATAAAAAGGTTAAATTAGTTCAGACATGAAAGAGATCAACTCTTAATTATGTAATTACGTAGTAAAAATTATTGTGAGAGCATCTAAGCGAAGCACTCCAGGTACAGATGAAAATAAGCGATATCGTTAAACAAGAATTCGATGACGCACCAACCATCATCACATTCCGGTAACGGGAAGCAGCACAGAGGTGACTGACCACAACAAGCCTTGATTCTTCATCAAAAAGGAAAATGAAATCTCGCCAAGATAGAAGGAAAAAACGAAAGTCAAGAAGATAAGTAGGAAAAAATGCACCTCTGAAGGAAAAAGCAGGGATATTGAGGAATTTTTTTGTTATTTATTTATTTATTGCTATTTACAACTGTACATTATAATACATTTAGTAAATTTAATCTAAGTTAAAATGGAGTGATACAGGCGGGTAGAGAAACTACCCGTTGGTAGCTCTTTAAATATTGAATTTTTTTTTCTTTTTTTACTATGTATAAATTATATACACAAAACTTCTATCAACTCATGTAACCCTTTCGCCTCTAAATTGTCAGAACACGCTTTAAACCTCAATCATTCTTTTAACTTTGATAATACTTCAATTCTTGCTATTATCCCCAACGATACAAAACGCCTCATCTCGGAATCCATTCATAAAAATTTAATGGAGAATTCCGTCACAGACACAAATAACATCTATTGAAGAATGGTGTCAAAACTGGAAAATCAAAATAAATCTTGACAACTTACTTTGCAAACACTTACTTGACAAACGCTCTAAACTTCCCTTTCACTACAAAAAATTAGTATACACTACGATAATCAGACCGATTTGGACATATGGAATTGACCATCAAATTCCTCCCGCATCCAATCCTTACAATCCAAAATCCTACGTAAAATCCTTGATGCTCCTTATTACGTTACAAATAAACTCATTCACAAAGACCTTAACATCCTATTCGTTGCACAATTGGCCCAAAACAGATAACACAGCTAAAACAGTCTTTTCACTCCAAACTCTTTAACCATCCTAACCCATTAATTTTTAATCTTTCATCCTTAACAATCCCTGATAATCATCTGAGGCGTCTGAAAAGAAGGTGGCCACGGGATCTTCTAATTTAAATTAATGTTTGAAGTATTATTTTGTACAGTTGTAAATTACATTAAATAAATAAATAAAAAAAAAAAAGAATTCCGTCAATCATAATTATACTAAGTCGGTTAAGATTGCATCTCCCTTACTTACCGGCACATCTTAAACCTTCTATAATTTCTACAATTCTTCTTTCCTTTACTTTCTGCATTTCTGAAGCCCACTTTCCCTCTCTTTTCTCTGGTTTTCTTTATTAAATTCTCGCCTCATACTTAATTTTATTACTTTATGTTTTATATTTGTTATCTATTCCTTTAATTTTATATTTATATATTTAATGTTTAATTTATATTCATATGTTACTTCTGACTTTAGTACACTTACATTCTAATTACTTTATTATTATTAATGTTTTTTAATTTGACACAGAAGCACTGCGGCCTATTTTACGCAATTATTAATGTTTCTATTATATAATTTCTGAACCTGTGTACCCCTATTTATTTCGTATATTGTCTTTGACCAAAGAAACGGAGAACCGTTTACATTGAACAGTTGAAGCTCCCAGTGTCAGAATCATGAAATAGTGGATCTTTGTAAATAGAATAACTTTTTTTTTGTAATGTTTAGTAGTATTATGTAAACTTTTTTTTATTCTTTGATATATGTTAGTTTTAGGACCTTTTTTTCTGTAATTTAAATTATTATTATGTAAAATTTTCTTCAATTTTTTTTCTGTAAGTTATTTATAGGATCTCTTTTTATTTTATATGTGTTAATTGTAAAGGGTAACTCTGATTAGGTGGTGTCTTAATGAAAACCACCTCAATGGAATTCTTTTAATAGAGATAGGGAACAATTTTTTTCTCCAAAAATAATAGACATTGTATTCCATGCCTGCAAATATATTTTATTATTGTGACTGGGGTGGTGAGGTTTATGTTTTGAGATTACACATATGTTAAAAATAATATAAAACTGTTATAAAAATGTCTATTATTATATAGTTCTATATTAAAATATTGTGGGTGTGACCAAATGGCTTACCTTAATTATTTTTATTGATATCTATTAATTAGAAATTAATCTCACAGGAAAATTGACATTGAAAATGAAGTTGCTTCAATAGAAAATTATCACTAATTAAAAAAAAATGGGAAGAATAAAACATTTGTAATTATCGCTTTGAGTTAATTAGGGGTAATAATGAAATTCGATGATTCCTGATAATCGCCTTTGAATATTGGAAGTTAACCTAATAAAAGCTAAATTAAAGCCTCATTTACTCCTGTTCAGCAACTCAATTTTAACGGCGGTAATGAAAACTACATAGAGATTGACTATTTGACTTTTATTTAAACGAGTAACAGCCTCAAAGATTAAAGTTCTTTGATGAAGAGAGCTCGCTCTGTTTTATGATTGAAGTAATTACACCATGATTTCTAAACCCCATTTTTTAATGAAGACTTGGACAAGCTGATAATTGCTTTTACCGAGAATACACGATTGTGAGTTAAATGATGTTAGTGGAAAAATAATTTTGTACGATAAGCTGGTATTATTAATTAATGACTTTTAAAAGTCTAATATGAAAGAACAATTAAATTCAAATTACTGCTTCAGCGATCTACTACAGAACCTATTAAACCGGTTGAATAAAATGAATTAATTGTTTTTACTTTGTAATTCTTTCGTATTTAATTTTCTTTTTCAGAGCAAAAAAGGGTGTTTTTTTTTTAATTCCACGTGCGATTCAACAATATAATATGTATTGAGGTATTAACAATTACCGATATTATTAAAGTGTTTACCATATGTTCCGATACCTGGCTGAGGATACCTATCAAGAGACACTTCGCACCTGTGTTTGTATACCGCATCAGTCCTGTGCCAACCAGAGTTTTTCACACCTGGTGTAAAAGATTTGAAGGCAGGTAAAGACTGAAAGCTATCATTTCTGTTTCCCACCCCCTCTGAGAACCTAGGGGCGTTGTCAGATATACCCAATGAGAAGTAAGACGAAGAGATAAAAGCAGTGGAAGACATAGAAGTAAGAATACGGGCTAGAGAAGAGGCCGTAAGAAGGGCTCTTCAGAAATGGAACTCCACGACTGAGATGTCACCCACGGTTACGACAACACGACACCAATGGCGAAGACTCCACTACATACCTCGACACACACCACCCATATCAGCAGCTATGTGTATCTATTAGGTAATTAGTTGTAATGTAATAATCACATTTTATGGCATACCATTTATCTGGATCATTTCAATCATTTTAATAACATCATTTATTAATAAATACTTATTTCCTTTGTGTAGTTTATTTATTATTAAATTACAGAATACCACCCCTTATTGTATTATATAATTAATGGTAACGATATTTTATAAATATAAAGGTATTTAATTGGTAACTGGTAAACACACTAAAAGCCTTTGGATAAGAATCCAATTATAATAATAGTTTTGCAGGACTCAAGTAATAATTAATTGATTAACTAACTTATTTTTAGATAATTCCCTTTAGAGATTATCCTGGTATCCCGACTAAATTTTAAGACAGATACATAGCAAATTTTACCGATTAGTGGATTATATTCCTTTTTCTTTTTTTTCAGGGAAAAACATTATTGCTCATTGGTGTTCTGTAGGCTTGAGTCAAGCTTTCGACAAGACATAGCACAAAGTGTAAAACAGCTATTCCACCATCTTAATACGACATTCATGTCTAAAGAATAGATATTTTCGTGTCAAAATAGTCTCGGAGTCCTCTAAATTAAAACAGATCAAAGCTGAAGTACCTCAAGGCAATGTATTAGATCCTACACTTTTTAATATTTATTGTACAGACATCCCAAAAAACTCGGATACCCTAATTGTAACTTTTACTGATTACTCAGTTATTTTAACATTCAACAAAGATGCCACTAAGTCTTCCCAGGACATACAAGTGCATCTGAATAGCATTGCTAGCTGGGTTCAACGATGAAAAATAAAGATGAACTAATCGAAAAAACACATACAGTGAGAATTCTAATACCAAATTTTGACAAAGTGCGCTATTTAAGTCTCGAGTTGCACAAAAGACATGGAAAAGCACATAAGAGGTAAAAGAAAATAATTTAAGCAGTAGTACGAACTTCTTTCTAGGTGACTTGACAAATGTTCCGAACTATCACTGACTAATAAAGTAATTATAAAACCTCATTGTACATTGAATTGTGAGAAACGGTGAAAAAGCCAAGAAGTACTCAATCAATCCAATCCAAAATACTCCTTTTTATGTTTCTAACGAGACTTTACACATTGACCTTGAAACGCATATCGTCACCGCAACTGCCTCAGTCCTTTACAATAATTTCCATGACAGACTAACTTTAAATTACAACCCATTGACTCTTGGACCATCTACTGTCATTGATCCTAAGATTTACTGCACTAATCCATTAAACAGTATAATTTCACCTGATTTTTTACTGTGTTCTAAATTTAGCCGCTTTTAAAATCTAATCAAAAAATGTAATTTTTTGAATATACGAACTGCTAGAGAAGGTCTGTAGCTGAGAGAGTTGAGGCTTAGGTTTTTGCCTAATCTCAGAATTGCAGCGACGCCGGTTCGAATTCCGCCTTGGTGGTCAACTTTTATTTCTGTGGCGGTCCCACGAAATGATCCTCCCCCACTCTGGTTAGAATAGGGTAGTTGATATCCATCCTCCAACGTATGTATAAAATGACCGGGTTTAATTCACACAATCAATGTTCAGCACTCACACCTTAACTTAACATGCTCTTGTGTCTTAAAATCATCGGGTAAGTTGTCACATGCAAAACTGTCTTAACTTTTGGTATTGTTTTTTTCAACATTTAAATATATCAGCATTATTTTGACAACATTCTATCTTTGTTGAAGGTAAAAGAATACAACTGATGCTGGTTACTTTTCGTGATTTCAATTTACAAAATTGACTATATTCTTGGTGTTTTTAGCATTTTTCTATAACTGAATAATACAATACAAACTTAAGCAGTGATTTCATATCTAATTATTCCTGGTATTTATATATATA
>NW_027111728.1:139011-148302 GCF_000696795.3 Halyomorpha halys
ATATTATTTACTTTATTTTTCTACCATTGATGAATTTGTAATTGTGTTATTAAAAATCTTATAAGCCAGTATGTTTTTATAGGGTAATATTGCTTTACTTTAAAAATGGCAGAACTTGATATGAAGAATTTTTCGGATTTTTTGCTTATAATGTTCCAAAGATAGTGTAGTTTCATCATAAGAGTGGTTCATCTTTATTTTCTGTAATTTTCCACTGTAGAACAGATGTGCCGTTATTAAACTGTACTCGAGTTTTCTTCAAGAATGACATAGCTTTAGTTTTTTCTCTATTTTCAAAAATGTTTTTTTCGAATATTTTTTTAAATAGTTACAAATTTTACTTTAAAATATATGAGTGAAAAAAAAGTTCTCTAACAAATTAAAAATAAATCTAACTCTAATTTTAGGATTATAGACAAAACATATTATTAAAAATATATAACAGTGAAACGAACCTGCTTGCTGTGGGCTCTTTTTCGTGACTGTGCTGTCAGTAGCAGTGAACGTAGTGAAAGGCCGAAGCTGATTCAGCCTCGGGAAAAACGTAGGCATACTAACGGGAAATTCTTGGAAACGTAATTTCACTCGATGAAATCAGGAAATCTATGTATATTCCCAGAAATATTGAAAATAGGGTCTTTAAATAAACGAAAATTTGTTTCCCTTGATAAACATTCTGATCACGTTTCTGAGCAACTGTCGTCGAATGTTGGTCAAGCGCTTTCTTCATTTTGCAATGCCTTGGTTTCCTCAAAAGATAAGATGGTTTCAAGAATACATCATGGCTGATGTTTACGTAAATTCCACAAGTTTTCTCACAATTCTCAAGAATGTATTAGTGAAAATTATTCCTTAGATTCAAACATATTACTGTTTATTAAACCATGGGTCTACATTATGTTCTGAAAATATTTTAAAATTAAAAATAAAACAAATATACGTTTTAAATGTATTAAAATATATAAACAGTGAATCAAGTCGAATAAAAAACACTTATTAAATATGTGCTGCCCAATTGCATTGAATTGGGGTACCTATTTGTTCGGGGAAAAATTTGTTCGGGTACCTAGTCATAAGTAGTCATAACAAAAAAAATTGAATTATATGCTAGTGCTGCATGATTTTTTTAGTTTTTTTTCATTTTTCCCTTTCAATTTTTTTTTTTATTCTATATATATACCACTATTCTCAATACAATTTAATTTTTACTATTTTATCTCTAACCCGAACATGATTTTTTTTTCTTTAAACATAGAAAAGAATTATAATATACACTATAATAAGTAATAAACACTTTAATGATGTGTAGATAGTTGGCCTTAGATTACTGATTAGAGAAGATGGTTGGGGGTTGCGTTTAGCAAAGAACAACATAAATAAACAAAAAGATATTTATTTATACCGACGTTTCGACCTGGGTGTCAGGTCTTCATCAGGGTTATAGAACAACATAGATAACACCAATATTTAGAGAAACATGAAATTGAAAAGAAATAGTAGACAAATAATTTTAGAATTAAACAATATATTCAAAATTGATAATTGAATAATAAAAAATAATTAATTGATAATCATGGAATTAGATGGTAGATGATGATCAATCAATTATTTGATCATGATTATCATGTTTCTCTAAATGCTGGAGTTATCTTATCTCTGTTGTTCTATAGCCCTGCTGAAGACCTGAAACTCACGTCGAAACGTCGGCATAAATAAATAACTTTTTGTTTATTTATGATGTTCTTTGCTGACCGCACCCCCGACCATCTTCTCCAATTAATAAACATTTTAAATACGAACCAACACACATGTGTTGTTTTGTGTACATACACAAAAACTCAACAGTCATTTACACTTTTAAATTTAAAAAGTACTTAATATACTTAAATAAAAAAATAAAAGTAATAGATATGAATATTATAAAAATATATAAAAAATATAAACTGTACTATTTATATAAATAAACTGTGCTGTAATTATAAAATAACTTTTGATTTTATGAATCCATTTCAATATGACGGGTGAAAAACTTGAGATTTGGTAGTTTTTTGCTTCCACTCCTTAGTGCTCGTATATATATTTCTTAATAATTGATAATGAAATAAGAAATAGAATTAAAAAAAATAATAATACTAATAAAAATAATTAAACTTAAGCAAAATTACATCTGGAAAAGGATCGTTCCTATTTGCAATATTTACATTCAGCCTGGGAAACTCCCAAACGAGCTCTCCCCCCCCCCACTTGTGGAGGGAAGAGGTCTCCAGAGATCACTGGTAGACGGAAACGAAAAGACTGAAATTTCGATTTGGAGGAGCATTAGAAACATGTGCGTAGAAAGGAATTTGATGGTGTCGGCATCGAACTTTCGGTTTTTTATATTCGGCTAAGCTTTTTATTATTGTTATTTATGTGAACCTAAAGTCGTCTAAGATCTTTGTTTATTATTACGTTTTTCTGTTGTCAAATCTTTTTTTAATTTTTAAATATATCCTTCCTATTAACCAATCCTGGGGTGAAATCTTTTTTATCGGCTTAAAATCCTTTAAAAATACAAATAAGAAAAAAATAAAAAAAAGGAATAAAAGTCCTTGTTTATATTCAGCATTCCCTTTAGAGTGAGCTCGGGATACCATAAGGAATTTATATGAAAAACTAAGCAAGCATGTACGGTTAGTATTCGCCTTTCTTGGGAATCTGATTTCATTTTACCCTCAGAAATAGGAAGAAACATTTTTTTTTCCCAAATTATTAGGGAATAAATAAAAAATAAATTTTTAGTTTCCTATAACATTTAAGATTCATAATCGAATCCGGAGTATTTATATGGAGGTTTCAGCCATTGTATGTTTTATTCTCTTTTGTCACCCATTCATAAAATGTATATTAAATTATTTAATTAAAAATTAGACGGCTTTAAATATTTATTTACATAGTAAAGAATTTACGATTACTAAAGTATTTCTACTATTTTTTCCTTTCTATATAAAGGAGCTGTCTTAAATATTTTGTTTCATTTATTACTTCTGAAAGTTGTTAATTTTTAATGTATGTGCCATATGCGGCTGTTGGTTAAGAATTCGATAGTTTGTTAGGAAGGCAAAAAAAATTCTTAGGGCGCCTCTCAGCATTCAGTTGAAATTAGTCCATTCGTACGTAGTGAATTTCAAAACTGACTTTCCTTGCAATAACCATGGAAACCCGAAAACATTTTTTTTTTTTTATAAATTTAGTTTATTTATGTGTTTTGCGTCACTCCCCATCCCTTTGTATAGTTGAATTTTAATTTTGTAAAATCTTTAACTTTCCAAACATCAAATGCCAGTCTTACTTCCTCTTGGTTGAAATTTCATTTCAATGCAGTACAGTAATATTTCTTTTTTTTTCTCCTTTTGTCAATACTCAGATCCTTATTTAATTCTTTCTTACTACTAACAAATAGTTATGATCAATTAATGCTAATAAACAAAATTAAATGTGAATACTTTAAAGGAAGCTATTTTAAAAATTCGGCATTTAAACCCTGTAATATCATTTGAATGAGGAAAATGCATAACTAATTAAAGACCATTTAATTAAAAAGTTATTATTTGCGAAACTTCGTTATTTGAACTCCACGTAGCATAAAATGAGTAATTTCGGAGAAAATTTTATAATTCTTTCCCCTAAAGTAATACTAAAAGCCTCGCGAGCCCGATGGTTCGATGGCGATGCCACCATTCGCTGTCTTCATATAACCAAATTTCCCATGAGTTCTTCCCATGGGCGTAGGCAGAGGGGATAAGTGGCAAGATTTTTGAGACATAAGGGAAAAAAATTAAGAGAATAGTGAACATATTTGATAGTTGATTTCTTTATGGAAATACACTATGATTACGAAGGTAACATTGTTGAGTTGACATCTTCACAGATCACAGAACACAACAAACTTTTGCAGGGACAAGATGAATATACGTTGATTCTTCAGCAAGAAAGGTAAGATTAAATGAGCATACTTAGTCGTCATATGCTTATCTCTAAAAATCATGGGTGAACGAATAAAAAAAAAACCTTTTTTAGATTCCATTCTTCATATTATAATTTACAGTTTACCATTTCCATAATTTCAGAATGTAGGTTGAAAGTAAGTCAAAGAAGGCAATCACCGAAGAAGAGGTGGTTAATATATTTGCCAGCAATCCCAGAACGCTTATGCTCTCTTAGCAAACTTCTTATCAGCTCTTATATTTTTGTATTTATTGTATGTATTTATGTTCAATATTTAAGTTTATACTCTGATCTAGCCCGAACCCGAAATCATTCCTTCCATTATAAACTCCCAAACCCACTAGTTTCTAACCTTGCTTTATCTTCCATTCCTGGCAATCCTCCGAGGCGCCTGAAAAGAAGATGGCCTCGTGACCTTATATTGTAAAATTTTTTTAGAGTTCTACTACTGGGTAGTTTCTCTAAATCCTGTATCATATCATTATCATTATGTCATTATGATCAAATTTACTTGTTGTATTTTTTATACAGTTGTAAATATCAATAAATAAAAAAAAAAAAGTTTATGCTCGACTTTCAACTTCCAATTACAATAATTTATTGTGATTATAGGTAATAATTTTTAGATAATGATTGTATTTTATAAAGTAAAAATAAAATGGAGGGCTATTTCTTGGAATGATGCGGAATTACGTATCTTTTATTTACCCAACGTTCCAGGATGTATGCGTGTGTAATGGTATCCCCTTGCCGAAGTCCTGCCTATGGTCCCCATGGTTCTTCCCCTTGTGTAACAGGCCTCTTTCCTGTACACTGTATACTGTACACGTAAAGTACAGTAGGAAGGATAATATTTTTGTAACTTCAAACTTTCTGGACAGATATAAAGCAATTTCGAAATTTAAATATAACAGGCATTTCCTCTTTTAACCTCGTTTATATTACTTTCTCAATTTCGTATTTTCTAGTTACCGTAAAACATAATTCGTAAAACTATCTTCCAGTTAAAATTATTATGTATAATACTCTTCTTATGTCTTCATCACTGAAAATACTGCCATTTCTTCTGCTAATCGTATGCTTTTTTCTATCCATATTTCTTTCGAGACCTTGTTGCTTACTAGATTTTATTTAGTTTTATAGTTTCCTTGTCCTTTCCTAATAATACCAAATCATCAGCATATTCAAGCACTGGTATTTTCCCACCTGAAATTAAACCCTTTTTGGTATGCATTCAAATTCTAATAACGTATTCTAGTACTAAATTAAATAATATATGATAAAGAGTCACCTCGTTTTCAACCCGACTAGACCTTAAACTTCTCAGAATAGTGATTACCGATTCGAACTTCATTTAACGTTGCGGTCGTGCGCATCTAAACTAGATTTACTAACTTCTTTGGTATTTCCTGTTCGATTAACCTCGCCTTTATTTCCATATCATTATGTTTCATCTAGCTACTGGAGATAAATATTTAAAGCTCTCTCTATAATAATAATAATGAGGGCTTAACGAACCCGAAGGATCGATGCCGATAATACCAAACTCTCCCTGCATACATCCTTCAAACCCAATTCCACCAGATCAGTTTTAACGCAATCCTCCCATCTACGTTTCGGTCTACCCCTCGGACGTTTACCCGTTGGTCCAGTGCTTATTAACATTTTAGGGATCCGCTCGTCACCAAGCCCTACAACCTTACACGCCCACCTTATACGCGGCAATGCTATAACTTGAAATATATTTATCGAGTGTAAGTCCCTTAATTCAGCGTTGTGTTTTCTTCTAAATTCTTCCGTTAATTTATCCTTTATCGGTCCGAATACTTCTCGCAAAACTTTGTTTTGCTCACATCCATAAAGAACAGTGGGGAGAATAATAGTTTTGTAAATTTTAAGTTTTTCGATAGAAGGCGCGAGCTAAGCAGTTTCGAAAATGAAAAATAACAAGCATTTCCCGCCTTCAACCTAACTTTTATTTTCTCATCAATTTCGTTTTTCCTAGTTACCGTAGAACCTAAATACTTAAACCTATGAACCTGTTCAGACGTATTTCCTCCTATGTCTACATCACCGAAATTGCACGCCTTTCTACTGCTAACCATGTATTTTGTTTTATCCGTATTTATTTCAAAACTGGATTTTATTAACGTGATTGTATTTAGTTCTATAGTTTCTTTGTCCTAACCTAATAATACCAAATCATCAGCATGCACCGATATTTTACCACCCAAAGTTAAATACTTTTCGGTATTCATCACACTTTTAATGACGTATTCTAATGCTAGATTAAATAAGATAGGTGATAAAGAATCACCTTGTTTTAAACCTCTCTCTATATATTTTTCATATGTAGATAATTTTATGTAAAAATAAGATTACCTGGAAATACTAATGATACTCTGAAAACTTTGTTTATTGGAAATCTTGTTTCCTGAAATACATGTATGGGCCGATATATGAGAAAAAAGCTCATTAACCAATCCTTTGAAAAATTAATGAATGTATTTTTTTTCTCTGAAATATATTATTCTTTCGATTTTAATGACAGTTTCCAAATATACTTTTTTTTTTTAAATAGAAAAAAATATTTTCAATACGTTAAAGGATTTATTAACTCTTATATGGGGTATTTTTTTTTTTTGTAAATAAGATTGCCCCTACTGATCTAATCTAGCTGCTCAAACATCTTATAGAGTTTCTTAAAGTGTGCAAGTGAAGGCTTTGTGGGAGTTCCGGGCACTCAAGGAGGGGCGTTCTTCAGTATTCAAGTCACGTTAGTTCCACAGCGTATGGATATTTGGCAATATTGGAACCATGGGACCATAAGAAAACTTGCTATGACCAATTCGGAGGAGATACGATATTAGTTATTTTTTCTGTGGCTGCTGGTTTACTATCGTTTAGTGACTGGTCATTATCTTAGCCAAACTACATGAATTGTTTTGGATTTTCTGCTAGTAACATTGTAAGTTATTTTTCAATTTCGATTTTAGGTTTATTTTTTCAATTTTCACATTAAAAACAAAAATTAAAATTCATTTATCATAATCACTATTTGTTAAAACTTTATCACATCTTTATTGTTTATTACATTTAAATCCATAATTGTAGGATTGTCCCTAAGGATGGCCGGAACGTCGGACTTGTAAGAAAAATAAAATGTGTTTAGACTAAAATGAATAAAAATCAACTTATTCATTTAAACAGCAAGTCTCAAGAAATTTTTAAAGATTATAAAAGAGATAATTTCATTTGATACATTAAGTTAAACCAAAATCGTTAGAGCCATTTTTGAGAAAATCGAAAAATGTGTTTAATTGATCATGTATTCAATTTTATCGAAAGTGTCACACACACAGACCATTTTGAGAGATTCCGGTATGTATTTCCGTGTCTGTGTATTTAGATGGAAAGTCGACAATTAATTTATTTTAAATATAGGAATTAAAAATTTTGCATGTTCACAATACTTCTCCTTACTATATATTCCATAGATAGGAAAGTGAAAGTAAAGATATTGATTATGTAAGAAATGTACATTTTTTTTTTTACAGTTTTTATTTAGCAGAACAAGTGGTTTTAATCGTTTGACTGCCGTTGTAGTTCGTATAAATTGGATGTTTTTTTTAATAAACTTCGAAGACAAGTATACACTAGTAAGACGATGCCACTAACCTTTACTATTTTATATTTTTATAGTTAAACCAAACCTTTTTGATATTTTACTTGTACGTAAACAAGATTGATATATGTATCTGAATGTGGAACTAGTCTATTAAGTGGGCGTATTGGTTGGTCCTTTTTGCCAACTCCCAACCCTGGTGGTTACCAAAGTTATATTAGCTGCCCCAGGTGGGAATCGAATCTACAACGTTCCTAGCCGGGACCTACGCCCCAACCCGTAATGGCACCTTTTCCGTATGTTAACAACATACTGAATCAATAAATATAGGATTAATAAAAATTACTATAAACAAAATGAACATATTGGTCCGTCCGTAAGTGGGTTTATCGGTTTAGAACCGAAGATTTTGACTTGGAATACGCAAGTTGATGATGACCAAATTCAAGCATTGGTCACTGACAACCCTCACTCTACGACACGTGATATCGCAGGTGTCTCAAATCATTTGTGTATCATAATCGCAAAGGCATAGTTTTCCATCATGAAAACGCCCATCCTCACATTTCTTTGCAGACCCGGCAGAAATTATTAGAATTTAGCTGGGCTCTCTCCCACCCACCTTATTCACCAGACCTTGTCCCAACAGATTTTCATTTATTCCGGGCCCTTCAAAACCCTATTAACACTTTAATTCGCTCGAAGACTGCATTGAGGAGTTTTGGGAGGAAGAAATAAAAAAAAATGATCTGAAAGATGGCAATATGTAATAGATCAAAATTGGTTATATATAATTGATTAAAAATATTTAAAAGAATCTGAAGTTTTTATTGAAATCACCGGAAAAAAAACGCTACGAACTTATTTTACAACCCAATATACCTATTTACTGAAGTGCTGTGTTGTTCTGCAGATATATAAATATTAATTTAATGAAGATACAATATGATTGAAAAAGGCAAAATGTGGCAACTTACATAGTTTCATGTAGATTAGAAATAGCATAGGATATACAACAAATACAGTTGGATTTTAGATTTATTACAGATTTTATATAATAAATCAAAATTCATTATCAGTTAGAATGTATTTAGGATACAATTTTTTTTTTTATTACTAACCTCATTTTTCCTGTGTTCAGATATCCCTAGTCCTTAGTGATGTTGCACTCTTTTTACCACAGCACAGTAGATTAAGAACATTCATACATGTCTTGTCTATAGCAAAATCAAAACTGAAAATAATATCACTTGACGCATAGATACAGTTATCTTTTCTATTGACCCCACTCGCGGGTCAGTCTGTATTTATCTCCCTAACCCTAATTAGTCCAGAATAATATTTCCTTATGTTTTAATTAATATACGCCTATATTCCTCGGAATTTGAAAATAAATGGATTCTATAATTGTTTTCTTATGATGAAAACATAGAATAATTATACCAAAACAGCAGATATGATTTCCAGTCCAGGAATCAATGCGCTTTGTTTGTTTATTGAGAACGAATCCTGGTATTGCATTTAATTTATATGGCTATTGTCAAATGTAAGCTCAGTTTGAGGTTTCGAATTGGTTTAGTAATTAACTGTTGTTTTGAGAATAGTTGTTATGGAGGCTCTCTCTCTCTCTCTCTCTCTCTCTCTCTCTCTCTCTCTCTCTCTCTCTCTCTCTCTCTCTC
>NW_027111728.1:150102-163401 GCF_000696795.3 Halyomorpha halys
CTCTCTCTCTCTCTCTCTCTCTCTCTCTCTCTCTCTCTCTCTCTCTCTCTCTCTCTCCATCTAGGCCCGAGAGGGGGGTGGGAAATTTCTGACGTCTCTCGGAAAGCTCTCTCCCTGCCTTAATGGCTTCTGCTCCTTCGGCATGTGGCAAGAACTGTGGTACATAATGGAAAGCTCTGATACACAAGACCAGTATGGTACACAAACACAGGGGTCACCTTTGTTTACAAGTATCCCTCCGTGGAGGACAGGTATCGCTACAGAGGTGGCAGAAGTTATTTAACGACATTTATCATATTGCTAATGTGGGAATCATCAAAACCTCGATATGTATCTATATACGTATATGAGAGTCTTGAGGTTTAGTCAATAATAAAACAACTGCATTTTGGTGACTTTTCCAGATTTTATTGTTCTCAGAGTCATGCCATATGGTAAAACTAGTACAGCTAAAAAATAAAGTTCCAATTCTAACGTTGACACATGCCTATTATCAGTGAATAATGATCCTTCCATTTTATCTCAAATCCTTCAATTAAACATGACCAATCTTGAAGATTAGTATAAAACTAGAGGATTAAAACCTAGCAAATTACATTAGCTCTTTATCATAAAACTCCGACATTCTGCCCCACAGTTTCCTTTAATGACATTAAACTCATTCCTGTAGATTTGGTACCTAAGACCTACATCTGGATAAACAACAGACTTGGAATTATCATTGAAGACTGAAAAGGCAGGAAACTGCTCGTCGCTTCCGACTACTACAACACTCACTAGACAAATGGTCTAAAGACTGATCTCATAACTATGATAAGGCTGATCTGTACCGACAGAGTTGAACTTAGGGGCTTTACTGAACCAACGAATTCCTCAGTTAACCAATCCTTACTATCCAAAATCCTTACTGCTACTTACTTTGTCACAAATCAAATCATTCATCAGGACCTCAATATTATCTGGCCAGAATCAGACACCATTCCTTCCATGATAAACTTCCCAACACCCGAACCAACTTGTTTCTTACCTGGCTTCTCCTTCATAACCTGATAGTCCTCTCAGGCGTCTGAAAAGATGATGTGCTCGCAATCTTCTTTAGGATGGTTATTGGAGTTTCAATTCATTGGTTTGATTCTCTACATGAGTGTTTCATGTCATTGCATAGCTAACATTAAATTTACGTAAATATATTTTAATAATGTTGTAATTATCAATAAATAAATTTAATAAACAAATCAACAAAATAACTGTAATAACCACTTGAACTATCTGGCACAAGATTTATAATTATATTGAGCATAAGTTAAATAGAGAAAAATAATTTTGTGTTGTTTGATTCTTCCAAACAACCTAACCACAGGTAATTAGTTAGTTTTTGATTATGTCAAATAGTTTTTGGTGATAATAATTTAAATATGATGGATTTGATTTTATCTAATATGTGTCTATGGTGATCTTTTTAATTTTTGTTTGTCTTTCCGATATTTGATTTTAGATGAATAAAATTTAACTTCCTGAGGGATGGGAGTGGCAGATCCGCTTTTCTTCTATTTTTTTTTTAATTGAGGTATAACTGTATTTGAGTTGACATACCCTTCGTTTTACGGTTGGTTTAATAGTGTTTAGAGCTCTTAGAAAATTTCATTTACTATATTGTATCGTACTATTTTATTTATATCATTAGTGCTATTAAGATGTTAAAACTAGTACTAAAACTGTTTTCCTTCCCTTCCTTTTTATTCTCTGTTATAAAATGTTTTCTGTAAATAAAAAAATGTCCACTTTATATAAAAGTATTAACAAAAAATATGTCTACCTTTTATAAAATTTGTACTACAGTACTTCAAACCTGAAATAATATCTATGAGGAGAAGATGGTTGGAGGGGGGGGGGGGTGTGGTCAGAATATAACGCAAATAAGTTGAACTTATTTAATAGTGCTAACGTTTCGGCCAGAATTTCTAGCCTTCATCAGGGCTAAGAACAAAGAACAAGATATCAACCAATGAATAAAAAAAAGAAAATATATAAAAAATGATATAAAGTAAATAATTGTACAGAATGAAATTAATAAAAATAATGTGATGATGAAGTTAAAAATAAAATGTTTATATAGATAATTGAATAAGTAAGTAAAAGTAACATAATTAAGGAAATAAAATAAAAATTTGAATTTTTATAATGCAAAGGAATATGAATATTTTAGTTTATTAATAAATTAAAAATTAAAATTATGGAAAGAAAAAAAAATTAAATGAATAAACAAAAAATAAATTTTTTTGATAACTTATAATATTATTAATGAGGTGTAGATTAATGATTGGAGAAGTTTGATTGGAGGAGTTTGTGGGGGGGTGCGATCAGCAAAGAACAACATAAATAAACAAAACCATATTTATTTATTTTATGCTGCATTTACAATTTTATGTTTCTCTAAATGTTGTTATCTCTTTTGTTCGATAGCCCTGATGAAGATATGAAACTCGGGTAGAAACGTCGGCATAAAATAAATAAATATGGTTTTGTTTATTTATGTTGTTCTTTGCTGACCGCATCCTCCGACAAACTTCTCCAATTATAATATTATTAGTTTATTCAATAACTTTTAATATTTATTTTATTTCTTTAATTATGTTTTTTTTTACTTTCCGCGCCCCCCTCCAACCATCTTCTTTTCGTACATATTATCCATGGTCAACTATCATTTCATCATTCTGAAATAATATCGTATAATCAAGCTAGCAAGTTGATATTCCGTTTTTTTTTTGTGTGTGTGTGTGTGTGTGTTTTTTAGATTGTAGTTCGTACGCTTTGGAGATAAGGCACTAAAACTTTACAATCTACAATTTATTGGCTTTGTTTTGGCGCTTTCCGCCCAGTTGGATATCATAAATTGAGCAGGTTTTCCATTAGTACTTGCAGTAACGAGGCGTGGTAGAGAGAGTCAGGAAGAGAGGCAGTTAGTGTCCCTGCTTTAGAATTGTGCAGGGTTCATGATTCAGCACTGTGTTTTATGTACGCAGTTATTGTATATGAGTTATTTTTTGCAGTGCACCACTAGAACTTGAAATAAAAAAAAAAAAAAAGGTTACATAACCTATAGATTGCTTTTTGTGTATTTTTTTTTGTTCCATACATGGAATGAAACATTCTATGAACAATGAAAATAAGTCAAGAAACATTTTATTTATTACTTTATAGGAATTTAAGTTTTCCTTTAAACCAAGAAAACAAAACTTTTTAAAGTATTAATTGTCATTGTTATTTTATATTTGATTTAATTTGGGAGAATTAATTAGTAACTATATGTTTAAACTTATTTATACTGATCTTTTTACCAAATTGATTATTTTTATTTATTTATTTGTTTTTTATTACCTAAAAATTATTTAAATTGTAGGATAAACCAAGAAAAACCCTCTTAAATTTATTACTTGTTATGTTTACATTATATTTGATCTTGAACGATGAAGTTGCTTAATTTGTGTATATGAATACTATGGTTTTGTATAATTGAGTTAAATAATACTTGTAAATGTTTAATTTTACAAATTAATCATATATTGAATTTTCAAGTGCTCATATTTTATTTTATTAATTTATTTAATTCTTCTTCATATTATTATTATTATTTTTTTTTATTGCGATTCACGTTTCGTGATTTATTTTAATGACTCTGGTTTAATTTTTTTTCCTCGAATGAGACTCTTCTGAAACTCTTTAATAATATATAAACTATGAAACTATATGTTTTTGCGGATTTTTTTTTTTTTTTTAATTTAGGGGTAACATGCTTTTCTAAATTTAATTAAAAATTTTCCTAACAGAAAAACTTATTTTATCTTGCTCTCTCAGAGCTACAGAACTAAGTTAAATCTAAATTCTTGAAACAATTTCTGAAATAAATAAATATAATAAAAATAACAAAGAAATCGTGAAAAGTTAGTTGGTAAAATAAAGTAATTATAATTTTCATTATTTAACCTTTGTCCGAAAGTATACAAATTTACTGTTTATGTATTTTCGGGGGGGGGGATATACATAATAAATTAAAGATATACAATTTATTTATGTATACGGTATTTGCTTCTAGAGAATAAACCTGTATAAATATATATCCAAACTTATCATACATTGTTAATGTTTCAACCCTGCAAGGATTGATTTTTTTAATGGTGAAATTTAAATAATTATAAACAAGTAATAATAATATAAATTAACTATCAATCATTAACTTCAATATAAAATGTTTATGGAACATTAAAACCTGAGTTAAAAACTAAAATTAGGAACTGATATAAAAAGAATTATTATAAATATTCAATTATTAAACTATAAAAAAGTAAATAACTATTGGTCTTGTTAATCTTGATATTGGTTTGAAGTCATTTTATAATTGTTAAATTATTATTTTACATTTTGATAGGAATATTTTAAATTTATATATTTTTTTGTTTGAATATACAGATTCTATAAATATTTTCCATTCATTGGAAAAATGTTTTCGTAAAATTAGTATATATTGTGCATTTAAAAAATATATTATGGAGTGTTCTATTTTTTTCTATTGTAAATTTGTTGTATTTATATTGTACAGATTTAGTGAGGAATAATTTTTAAAATAGTATTATGGACTGATATCTTAAATAAATAAGTAAAATTCATTAAAATAGAAAATAAATTATTTTAAAAATTTTTGTATTTTAGGAGTGAACAATTTAATACATTTGTACCTTTATGACCATTTAGGTTGTTTTAAATGATACTATCGTATTTAGTGCGGACCATTATTTGCTATGATTTATCGAAGGGCCAATTTATATGAAGTCTTACTCTGTAAAGCACCGCCCATATCTCTTAATTTGTAGCAATTGATTAAATATTTGCACAGAATTATATGATATAGCTTCGAGGAAAATGGGAGTGGGGGGCACCTGTTGCTTGGGAGAAGAGGAGGAGAGACAGTTATAAGATAAAGGATAACGGCGTTATAAAGAATGAAAGGGGTAATTGGAACGTTTTGGCGGATCCATTTCCAAAATAATTAATTTGTTGTAATTAAAATTAACTTTAGTGTAAAAGCTAGCAGTTTCGCCTAATTAACACTTTATTCCCTTAAAGATGTACGGATTCTTTGTCAACTGCGTTTATCAAAAAAATTATCTCTTCATTCGTATTCTAAGTAATTTATAACAGTCATTTCCGATCTATATACAGATACGTTTTAATAAAAGTTCTTTTAATTATTATCTATTCAGTAATTTAGGAGATAGTTATAGAATTGTTCTGTATTATGAAGAACAGTAGCTACCATGCAAGTACTCAATGTTTAAGCCGTATTTATTTAATTTATTAATTTTCAACTTACCAATTATTGAAAACAATTAAAATTATTACATAACTAATGTCTTATTATTTTTATTAATTTATTATCAATTCAGTAAACAATAAACAGGCATGATACTATCTTGCACTAGGAGTGAAAATTTTCAAGTCCTAGAATTTTTTTAAATTTATTTATTAGAGAGTAATAATACAAATTTCCACAATCATGGGAAATCGTTTTCAGAGTTTTAAGTGTTCATTTATAATAAATGCAAATATATTTATTTCTTTATTTTATTTTTATTATTATTTTTTTCGGTTGGCTCACAAACCTTGTATATCTGGCCGTCATCAATCTTTATCCACGCCTGCCTGTCTTAGGCTACTGCTTACCATTTTGCTGTATGCAGCTCTTTCGCGTGAATTAACAAAGAATTCTGTCTATCCATTTGGTTTTTGGCCTCCCACGTGGTCTCATGCCAACTATACTGGCATTAATTTTGTAGAGGCGTCCTAAGGATTAGTTCAATAGATTTGCAATTAAATTATTTACTATAACCTATATGATGAGAAGATGGTTGGGGGTGCGGTTACAATAAAACAAAAATAAGTTGAAGTAATTTATTTAATTGTGTCAACGTTTCGTATAAGTCGTCCACGGTCAACTATCTCTCATGATTATTTACTTTAACCATTCCAACATTTTCACTATAGGTTTTTGTTTTTTTTTTCATATTTTTTTTTTTTTTATCTCTAGGATATATTTTTTTCTAGGTTGGTTGTACAGACCTTGTAAATCTTTGGCGCCCGAACCAGCTTTTTCCATGCCAACTAAGCTGGCATTCATTAATTCGCAGAGGCGTCCTGATGGACAGCCGCGAGCCACGTGTCCTTGGACATCTTAACCTACCTGCCTTCATATCATGATATATTGACTGGCCAGTCACTGCAAGCAGTTCACTGCTCACTTTTCCTCCATGTGTAAAGGCTCTGATTCAAGGAAGAGGAATACGGAAGACTTTCCGTTCAAATCTCTCGCTTCTGCTTTCTAGGATACCTGTTAGTGTCCAGGTTTCACAGCCGTATATCAGAGCATTGTACACCCTTAGCTTCAGATTTCTATAGATACAGGACAAAAATATTGAGAAAAAAAAACTAGAAAGATAATTTAATTTATAATCTTAAACACTTTCTTGAGACTGGTTAATTTTTTTAAAATAAATAATTTAATTTCTATCCATTTTAGTCTCAACACATTTTATTTTTCTTAAAAGTCCGACGTTTCTGCCAATCCGGCCATTTTCAGAGACAATCTTACAACAATTTCGGAACTAAATGATTTAAAAGCTCAACTTCATGCAAGCTATTGTGCCCAATTCAAAACAACAATTTCTAATTAGTCAATATTCACATTAAAACCAAAATTAAAATATCTCAGTCACTATTTGTTAAAACTTTATCACAAGAATTGTTGTGATAAAGTTTTAACAAATAACAAAATTGTATTAAGATTGTCCCTGAGGATGGTCGGATTGGCCGAAACGTTGGACTTTTAAGAAAAATAAAATGTGTTGAGATTAAAATGGATAGATATTAAATTATTTATTTTAACAAAATTAACCAGTCTCCAGAAAGTGTTTAAGATTATAAATTAAATTATCTTTCTAGTTTTTTTTTTCTCAATATTTTTGTCCTGTATTTATAGAAATCTGAAGCTAAGGGTGTACAATGCTCTGATATACGGCTTTAATGTCAATTAAATAATATTACATCAAAAAAAAAATTTTTTTTCGTTCATTACTCAAGCCAAAGTCAAATTTTAATATGGTCAAAGTATATACCCTATCTATAATATTAAAAAAAATGTAGATTTTTTTTTAAACCAATTTGAATCCGAAAATTTTTTAACCCCGATTTATTACTCATATATAACGTAAACAGAACCCCAATTAATTATTATGATTTATTTGTCAAAAATAATTAAAATATGACTAAATTAATTTTAAGGACTCGAGGATTTCCTTATTAACTGATGAATTATGAAATTGACAAACCGACCTAGCTATAACATGATATGATATTTGGATGGGAACTAATTAACGCATAGCCTATAACTTGTTCCAAAGGGCTCTGTATCAGTTACATGGTTATGAATTTAATTGACACCTAAATTGGATTATGTCTCCTTTATTGACAAGGCTGTCAGAGTTGCTGCTCCTTTGTGAACTGTATTAGTCCTTATGTTTAATGCATAAATGTGTCAAGTGTTTAAATATCAATTTATTTTATTTTGATCCTGTTGTACTTGTTGCTTGTTATATTTCGATTTTTAAATTGCCTAGATTGTGCTTTATATCCAAAAACCTGAAATTTAGAATTAGAACTCTTATCTCTTATGTTAATAGAGGAACAGCGCCTTAAGGTATTTGAAAATCAAGTACTATTTGAAATATTCGGTTGGAAAAAGGATGATAAAAAAGTCTTTTGGTTTAAAATTTGTCATGGGAGATACGAATGTATATTACCTCATAATTTGCAATTACTGAAGGGGAATATAAGAATTAGGTTTTCTCTTCGCATTTCTCCCATTCTCTCTCCTCTGCTGTTGGGAGTCATCCCAGTCAACATGCAAACATAAAAATGCATTTAAGAGCATGAAACTGCGGATGATTATTATTGCCCTTGATACGAAAAAAATAAAAGTAATAAATAATAGATATACAATTTTTAATAAAACCTGTTATTGATTTCTTATGTCGATTATAAAAGATATTATTTAGCTCTGATTATGATTAGATGATTCTTGATAATGAATATGATAGTTCATGATATTGATAAGTTAATTCATGCTAATGAAAAATTAGCTCGTAATTATTTAATGATAATGTGTATTACACAAATCATTTTATGGTTTTAATAAGCTAATATTTAATATTAGTTAATACTAATATTAGTAATAATAGTTTTAATGAACTGTTTGAATAAAAGTATTTCCCTCTTCGGTTCATAATTTTATGTTTCAATTCGGATGACCTATCTCATTTTGTACCGAATTATACTATTACAATTAAAATTAATTACAATTTCATAATTTTAAAATCACAAATAATTTTGTCACCCTTCTTTTATTACGACTTAAATAACAAATTAAAGTGCATAAATAATAAGTTAAAGGGTTAAATTTATGGTGAGGGGGGAGATTGAAAGGGCGAGAGGGAAAATGAGAGTGAGATTCCCTAAAGACCTTCCCCTCTATTTTTTAATAATTGCTTTATCTTACTCAGATATAAATTCATCGTACAAATTGATCTCTTATATACATATTGTTTTTAATTTTCAGCAGTGATATAGAAAAGTTTGTTTTATATTATAAAGTTTTTATTTTGTGTATAAATACCACTCTGCGATTTGAAACTTGTAGAGATTTTCAGATTTTATAATATTTCTTATAATATTTATTTAACCTCATATATTCAATAAATTAACTTTAAATTATTTGCTATGACAATGAATATAAAAGGGGGCATTTTGATAGTTAGGATACTTTTGGATGCGCAAATTTATTTTTAATTAAGACTGAAGTGTGGTGTATTTTGAATGATTGTGTCTCCGAACCGAAATTGATTTTTTATCTTTGACGATTCTTTTTAGAAATTCCAATATCCAATTGGTACCTAAATTGGAAAGACGAGTTTTCTTCTATTCTGATGATGATGAAATATATTTTTTCTGGTTTTAAAGACAATAAAAAATCACTTAAAATATATTTAATCATAAAGACGTTATTTTATATCATAAATTCAATTTTAACAATACCATAAAATTTAAATTCCATTTTAAACTAGCAGAACCGGCAATGCTTCGTAATTGCTATATTTATGGATGTAAATAGATTAATATAATTTAATATGTTTATTCGTTTTACACATTGGATTAATGATTAAATCAATTGCTTATAATATTTATTTAGTGTACTGCAGTAAGTTATATTATCTAGTAAAAATATATGGTAAACAAATAGTAATAAATTCTACACGACTCAAACCAATCTACACAAAACATGGGAGTGGTTGAGGTTTCTTTAAACTACACCAAAGGACGCAAAACGTATCTAATTAAAAAAAAAATTAGAACCGAAGGTATAAAATAAAACAAATATAAGAAGATTTTGTAACGTTTCGCCCCACTTTGGAGGGCTGTTCAAAGCAATCGGTTAAACAGACATTGACAATAAATCGTTTGAATAGTTTTTTTCTTTTTGTGAAACCAATATTTCGTCTTTATGTGGGAATTAAGTCTCAATTATGATGTTAATATAATTTAAAAGAGCTGACATTCAGCTTTCAAGTTATAATAAAAAACTTTAAAAAAACGTCTCTATATTTTACATTAAAAAAAAAAAAAATGGGGAGACGTTCAATAGATTGTATCTCTGCTAATAATTCTCCAAATTCAATGATTTTTTTTATAAGAAATTTAAAAATCACAGAAATTACATTAATTAATAAAATGTAAATTATCCAAATATGAAAAACTAAAAAACAAAAAAAAAATTGGCATATAATAACAATGAAAAAATTTATATTTCTGAGCTAGACACCAAAGAAGCTTAATTTTGTCAATATTTTTTTTTTACCAAAAACAACCTGTAACCTTCCCGGGAAAATCTTGAACATTTGGCTTAGTAGCCGCGTCACAATCGGATTTTTATGTATTAGATAATTTTGTATTTAAGTTATTTAAAAATTGCCTAAACTTTAAGTTTAAAAAAAACTTAAACTTGGGCTTATACCAGTATGTAAAATATACTTGAGTCGATTCAATATAATTTTTTTCATATCCGAATTTTCAATTTGTTCAATTTCAAATATATTTTCAATTTGATATATAACTTAAAAAAAGTTTTCTTATATCGTCATCTTCATTTAACCTAAATATTCACTATAGATGGTAATACTAAACGTCAGTTCCGTTACAAGCTGAATTAGCTGGGTTCTTGACGTCTATTCTAATTAGCCTAACGAAGATGCTTAATCGGGAGCATAAGTCTGCTTCCATCAATATCAAGTACCGTTTAATCCTCATCTTGAGTCCTGACGAACTTTCGCGCTTAAGCACTTTTATTTATTAAGAGGAAACTTTAATTATCGAAGGCACTCGACTGATTGATTTGTTTTAATTATAGATATCTTGAAGGGAAGTAGATGTCGTTATAAATCATTATGGCTGAAGAAACATCATTTTCTGGAAAAGAATAAAACCCTCTATGTATACTGCTATAGCTATCAGGGTTTCCATTAGTAAATTACCATTAGAAATGTCACTATAATAAGAAATGTATTAATTAGGAAAAAAAAACACAGTTTTGCTTAGTATGAACATTAAATTTATACACTAGTTTATATCAAAATTTCTAATCTCATAATATTAGCTCAACACATAACATCTATTTCTGCATTAAAGGTGATGAATGAACAAGGAACAATGTTGATGTTTTAATAGATGGCCCTTGATTGATATGCGAAGATGATCGGTGGGTGTAGTCAATATACAACAACATACAACAAGCGAAACTTTATTTGTGCCGACTTATCAACCTGAATTTTAGGCCTTCATCACGGTTGAAAAACAAAACGAGGTAAAAATCTTAATTCAGATAAATTTAAAAAATAAAAATAAAATAATAACAAACGAACCTGGAAATATGCTTAACAATAAATTAAGTTGATAGTATTGTAGAAGTAAGAATTATAAAAAATAAATAATAACAAAAATGGTGAAAAAATAGGGATTGCTTACCTAAATAAAAAAATGATATGGATTTACCTTTTAACAATTCTCTATACTATTAAGATTTTCGCCATCTGTCACGATACCTGGCCAGGATGGAATATCTTTCAAGGAACCTGGATAGGTACACACCTATGTTTATTTGCCGCATGGGTCCCCTAAAGATTTTGACGAAGGATTAGAAGCCAATTAAGCAGGTACAAACTCTTCCTAGACATGTCAAATATTCCCACTCCCTCTCGGGTCTAGTGCGGACGAACACCTAGGGGGTGTTCTGTCACCTATGGCCAATGAGGAATTATATTCAAGAAAAAAGTAACGCCTTTTAGGGGAGGTGAGAGAAAAGGGCCAGGACAAATAGATCAGGAAAAAGGGACATTGAAGACGAAGACACAGAAGCGGTAGGGGTACAGAAGTAAGAAGACGGGCTAGAGAAGAGCATGGACTTGGAGAAGTCCTAAGAAGGGCTCTTCAGAAATGGAACTCCACGGCTACACGACATCGATGACCACGACAGCACTCACGGCAAAGACACATCCACGACATGAATCATCCAAAGCAGAATCTATTAAGTATATATTAGGCAATAAGTAACAATGTAATAATCAATCATTGTAATAACATCATTGTAAATAAAGACTAATCAATCATTGTAAATGAATACTTCGTTCCTTTATGTAGTTTATTTACTATTATATTACACAAAAATACCTCTTATTATATTATATAGTTAATGGTAACAAGTTTTATAAATATGAAGGTATTTAATTGGTAAACACACAAAAGGCCTTTGAAAAATAATTCAATTATAATATCATTTTTTAGTTTTGACTGCCGTCAAAATAGCCCTGAAGAAGCCCTGCAACGTGGGGCGAAACGTTGGCTCATTAAAATAGTATATTTCTACTATTTGAGTTTTTCTTGACCGCACCCGGACAATATTCTTTTCATCAATTATAATAATAGTTTTTCAGGACTCAATATAAATTAATTAATTGACTTATTTCGGATAATTCCTTTCAGCAATTATCCTGGCATCTCGAGACAGTAGATATCAGAAATAAACATAAGGAAAGGTACAGAAGAAAATGTAAATGATGAGCGATTAATAATGTGATTCATACTGGTTCACATTATTATTTCACTGATATTATAAATAATTAATTATTAAAATATATTTATTGAAATTTACAACTGCCCATTATAATACATTCAATAAATTTGATCTCAGTTATAATGGAGTGATACAAGCGTGTAGAGAACTACTCATTGGCATGACGTTTTTACACTAGCAGGTAAACGCACAATCCTACGTGCCTAAAAAGAAGATGGCCTCGAGACCTAATGTAGAGATTTTAGAGTGCTACCAATGGGTTCTCTACATGCCTATATCTCTCCAGTATGATCTTGGATCAAATTTATTGAAAGTATTTAAATATAAATACTATTAAATAAAAAAATATTCGAATGATCAACCTTATTGCAATATTTATTAACATAAGGAAACACTTACCTTATTAAAATAAATAATTTGTTTACCTTAATTTAAATTAATGAATCTTATTTTGATTAAACTCAAGACTTCCTCATTCTCTCAAGTTTCTCTCAATAATACTTTCCTTATTTTTTAATTATGGAAATTAATTATGAAGAAACTCAATATTGAAGTTTTGCAATTTCCATAATGATATGATATTTATTAAAGTCGCAAGCCTAAATATATGCTTATCTTCCCGAAAGCTAATCACCTCTCTTCCTGTGCTCAGCTGAAGTTTTATAATTTACCTGCGTATGGATCTTTGTAAAGGGGCTTCTTATACAAAGTTTCACCTTATTCCGTACAAGTAATGATTCGACGAAGTTTTAAGAGAAACTCTAATGTGCTTCGTAAGGGCGAAACATATATGTAATGAGAGGTACTCCTTTTAGATTTAATAAACATCCTGCTTATATAAAGGCTCTCCTAACATTCATCCTCAACATCTTAACTTCAAAAATTGTTACTTCCACTTAATGGAATATGTAGTAAGGGGAAGTATTGCAAACGTGAAAAATTTTAAATTCAAGTTATCGACGGAAATATACCGTTTTAGGTCACCTGAGTCGATACATTGAGTTTCGAAAAATGATCTGTTTGTGAACAATCTAAGGTTCTAAAAAGAAAAGTCTTGCGAAACTAAAATT
>NW_027111728.1:163451-173848 GCF_000696795.3 Halyomorpha halys
CTAGTTTATTCTATAGTTATATATATAATGTTTTAAATTTCTTGAGACTGGTATATATTTTTTTAATAAATCAATTGATATCCATGTTAAGTTTCAACACTATTTATTGTATCATCAAACAGTCCAACATTTCGGCCATCCTCAAGGCCAATCTTAAATATCAAATTAAATCTTGCATCCCATTATTTAAAAACGTTTTTGTTATTAAAATACTATGTTTCTAAAAAAAAAGTTTGTTCATATGATAGTTGATAGTGTTAAGTTGATCTAAAATTAAAAGTCATTGATAATTAATGAAATTATGACAAAATAGGGTAACTTGACTATTATTAATGACCTGGGCAGAATAGCCTGCAAACCGTTTTTAAATAATTGGATGTGAGGTGTAAATATATATTCAAGATTGTACTTGACAGGAAACTGCACGTCGATTTCGAATATTACAACATTTACTAGACAAACGGTCTAAACTTCCAACGCATTACAAAAGACTGATTTACATGACTGTAATAAGACCAATATGGACATATGGAGTTGAGCTTTGGGGCTCCACTAAACCTTCGAATTCCTCTCGTATTCAATCCTTACAATCCAAAATCCTTCGTAAAATCCTCAATGCTCCTTACATTGTCACAAATAAAATCATACATAAAGACCTTAGTGTTCCCTATGTAACCGATCTAGCCTGAACCAGATATCACTCCTTCCATTGTAAACTCTCTAACCACTCAAACCCCCTAGTTTCTAATCTTGCATCCTCTTCCATTCCTGACAATCCTCCGAGGCGCCTAAAAAGAAGATGGCCACGAGACCAGCTAATGTAAAATGTCATTAGAGTGCTACCAATGGGTAGTTTCTCTACACGCCTGTAACACTCCAATTTAACTCAAGTCAAATAAATACCCTACAAAGAATAGCAGAAAAAGCAGGCCTACAAATATCATATGAAAAAACAGAGCTTTTTTTTTTCAAGGAAAAAAATGTAAACACTGAATATGGAAAAATAAAAGTGACTAGAAAATTTAAAGTTTAAAAGAAAGAAAATGCGATGTATGTAAGTAAGATAATTTGGTATCATATGATATGTGAACAGCTACTACCCTTAAGGTTCAAGCGTTTAGTAATTTTTAAGGAAATAATATTTAATTAACAACAGTTAAATAAGATAGTGATATTTTCATCATGCTAATTCGCCAGATTTTCCTCTAATCAAGAGTAGTCCCATTTTAGAGGCTAGATAGGCTCCATAAGGGCTCCATAACCCACAGGGTTGATTAAAACCTATAGTAACAGAATAAATGATTATCGGTTACAGCGTGATCCTAACCTGGGTCCTTGGAGATAGTAGCACAGTGCCATACACACTGAGCTACGCCGATCCCAAGATAATTAGATATATATCATTATCATTCTTTCCCATTTCTGAATAACACCTTCCTGTTCCATTTTTTCAGAGGAATAATAGATAGGGATAGTTTCAATAAATGTAGAATAATAAAGGCACCTATAATATATAAATTCAAAATAAAAAGTAATAGAAAATATAAATTACAACATCAATTCAACACCCAATGTTTTATTATGTTTATTATCTTAAATCTAAATAAGCTGGACAAACGACTGACTGGATTGACTGAATGGAATCCTCATACAAGACTGAAAAGACAGGAAACTGCTTGTCGATTCCGACTATTACAACATTTACTTGACAAACGGTCCAAAATTCCAATCCATTACAAAAGACTCATCTACATGACTATTATAAGGCCTATTTGGATATAGGGAGTTGAGCTATGGAGCTCCACTAAACTATCTAATTCCTCTCGAATCCAATCCTTACAGTCTAAAATCCTTAATGCTCCTTACTTTGTCACAAATCAAATCATCCATCAGGACCTCAATGTCTCCTATGTTGCCGATTTGGCCAGAACCAGATACCAATCTTTCCATAATAAACTTTCCAACCACCCAAACCAACTCGTTTCTAACCTATCTTCTCCTTCACTACCTAATAATCCTCCTAGGCGTGTTTAGTTGGTGTATATATATGTATACAGTTGTAAATATCAATACATAAATTATTAAAAAAAAAAAAATTAAATAATGGTTAACACATGTGAAATATGGAAAGATTCGGTTTTATGTATTATAACACTTAATGATAAAAATATTATAACACCGTTTAAGCAGTTTCTTTCTCTTCAGTATGTTATTTTCTTTCGCATACATAATGATATGAGGTTTATGCAAACTCAATTATATGAGGTTTATGCTAACCCAATGATACTATGTTTATGCAAACTTGACCTATGAAAGTTCTTAAGACATACCGTACTACCGTAGTGTATCTTTAGTAGCGACTAAGTAGGTAATAAATTAGCTACGGTCTTCCTCCCTATATGTATAAGTCTCATCTCAAGGTGGTATGTGAAAGATGTATGAAACGCTACAGATTTTTAAGATGTTTTTTGGTTCCAACCATTCGAGGATATTGTTGATTCAATTTCACTCAACTCGAAAATTTCCATTGGGATTAGGTATATTTTATAGAGTTCTCTCAGAGTAAACGAAATTATAACAGGACTTTATTTTATTATCATTATTTTTTTTATACCCCCATTAATTTTTATTGAATTTATTTCGTCCATGTGTCTCCCGAGTCCGTGTTTTATTAGGTGTATTTACTTTTATAGAATAAATAGTAGAGAATTGGGAATATATGGATCGGGCGGGAAGCGGACGCGTGATTCGAGACCGAACGAGAAGGCCCCCTCCCTTTCTCCACGAGGACAATAGAAGCAATAAACGAGACGAAGATTCCTTTTGACCTTCCTTGACAAAGCAAAACTCAAAGAAATCGTTATCCCTCATTGCTCTCATTCCCCCGCCGCAGGGAGGAAATAGTCGCTCGTTTTTGTATGTTTCCTTCTCTTTCATTCCATTCACTAAGGTTAAATACCAGAAGGCGCCCCCTTCAATCTCGGCTTTATATCAACCCCCACGTTTTATTGAATTTGACTGGTTATCGTCAGTAAACATATTATTCCCCTGCCGGGTAAAATTCGTCACCTTGTAAGATTATAAATATCTTTATAAATTATCCTCTCTTTCACAGTGAAGATATTTCGGGACTCCAATATTTCTAAATATTCAAATCTAAATCATAATATTGGGTCGTTTCGTACGAAATGTCAGTTTTTACAGGAATAATTATTTACTGGAAGATCGATGATTGACCTTGTTTAATGTAATAATAGAACATTAACCGTATAAAAAAAAACCGGTACGTTAAAAAAAAAATCAATTAGTGATACAACTATTTATATTGAACCAACGTTTCGACACGCGTTGCAAAACTTCATCAGAGCTGAAAAAAGCAATACATAAAAATGAAGGAGAAAAGTAAATTAAAAAGATGTACAATGAAACGTAAAAACTAAATAAAAATAATAAAAGTTTATAGGCAATCAATAGAAACGGAAATAATAACAGATAAAAAGAAGAAATATAGATTAAAGTACAAACAAAGAGATGGAAAAAGGGGGATAAGAATTAAGGATTGATATTTAAAGTACGTTACATTTAAGAATAATATTAAGGTAAACAGTATAGAAAATTAAATAAAATATTAAAAATAGTCAACCATTAAATTATAAAATACATAATGGAGGAGGAGAATTATATTAAAAAAAAAAAAATATACAGGATAGAATACACAAACGAAATGGTGTTAAAAAATCGATACCATAAATATAAATGATGAAGAAATGGCAATATAGAAAATAAATATGGATACAAAATAAATATGGTGTGTAAATAATATAATAGAAACAATAATAATAAAGTAATTTGAATGTAAGTATGCTAAAGTAACATATGAATATAAATTAAAAATAAGATATATAAATTCAAAAGAAAAGGAGTAGATAGTAAATATAAAATATAAAGTTTAGACTACTTATTTAAAATTAAGTATGAGGGCGAGAATAAAAAAATATAAAATCGAAAAATTATTTAGTAAAACAATTTTATGAAATATTAATTTTTTTATTAAAAATGTTTACTCTCATTTTCTGTAGATTTTCCTCAACTTTATAATCCCAGAATTAAAACAGTCAGGGTTTTGTGAAGAGCTTATGTCAGAGCTCGTTTTTGACCTGGGAATATTTTTTAAAAAATGTACGATTGAAACCATCTTCTTCATAATTTGATATTTTTTTTTTCTTTTTTTATAAACATGGTTATGACGTAAAATTATCAATTTTTAAATTTTTTAAATACAATTGTAACTTTATTGCCAGAGAAGCGATTCAGCGAAAAAAGTAAAAATATGTAATTTTGGACTCGTGACCAACCTAAAAGAAATTATTCAGTTTTAATACATTTATTTCATTAATTTTTAAAAAAGTCTTGATAATCTCTATAAGATTACTTAATTGATACATTTTTGTAAAATCGCATTACTCTTTCTATAGGCTTTACATCAATGGAGTCGAAAATAACTCTTAAAGGCTCCTGTGAAATGTGACACCTATAGGCTTGTCCCAAATCCGATCTCCCCCTATTACCGGAATTGCTGTTGCCAAGGTTATAGTCCTTTGTGTCGCAGTCCTCTGATGGTCCGCTCCTGGCGTTGGATTACATATCGTATCAAAAATATCGATTAATAGCGTTTATCAATCTATTACAAACTATTTCCCACTTATCGATTGTTAACCGAGGATGCTTCTGGAATCCATACTCCAAATGAACATTTGAATTTTTATAGATCTTCTTATTTCTTTCTTTCCTTTTTTTCCTTTTCTTCCTTCATTCTAATCCCCCTTTTTCCATCTCTTAGTTTGTTCTTTATTTTATATTTCTTTTTTTATCTGTTATTATTTCCGTTTTCATTATTGTCTATAAACTGTTACTATTCTTATTTAATCTTTACAAATGCAAACATTTTTAATAAAAAAATTAATATTTCATAAAATTGTTTTAATAAATAATTTTTCGATTTTTTATTTTTTTATTCTCGCCCTCATACTTAATTTTAAATAAGTAGTCTAAACTTTATATTTTATATTTACTATCTACTCCTTTTCTTTTGTATTTATATATCTTATTTTTAATTTATATTCATATGTTACTTTAGCATACTTACATTCAAATTACTTTATTATTATTGTTTCTATTATATTATTCACACACCTGTGTATCCATATTTATTTTCTATATTGCCATTTCTTCATCATTTATATTTATGGTATCCATTTTTTAACGTCATTTCGTTTGTGTATTCTATCCATGTATAATTATATTTTTTAAAAATATAATTTTCCTCCTCCATTATGTATTTTATAATTTAATGGTTGACTATTTTTAATATTTTATTTAATTTTCTATACTGTTTACCTTAATATTATTTTTAAATGTAACGTACTTTAAATATCAATCCTTAATTCGTATCCCCCTTTTTCCATCTCTTTGTTTGTACTTTAATCTATATTTCTTTTTTTTATCTGTTATTATTTCCGTTTCCATTGATTACCTATAAACTTTTATTATTTTTATTTAGTTTTTACGTTTCATTGTACATCTTTTTAATTTACTTTTCTCCTTCATGTTTATGTATTGCTTTTTTTAGCCCTAATGAAGTCTTGCAACGTGTGGTGAAACGTTGGTTCAATATAAATAGTTGTATCACTATTTGAATTTTTTTTTTAACGTACCTGGTTAATGTTCTATAATTACACAAGGTCAATCATCGATCATCCAGTAAATAATTATTCCTGACATTTCGTACAAAACAACCTTTATTTAATCTTTACAAATAAGAATAGTAACAGTTAATAGACAATAAATGAAAACGGAAATAATAACAGATAAAAAAAGTACAAACTAAGAGATGGAAAAAGGGGGATTAGAATGAAGGAAGAAAAGGAAAAAAGGAAAGAAAGAAATAAGAAGATCTATAAAAATTTAAATGTTCATTTGGAGTATGGATCCTTATTCCAGAAGCATCCTCGGTTAACAATCGATAAGTGGAAAATAGATTGTAATATATTGATAAACGCTATTAATCGATATTTTTGATACGATATGTAACCTGTTTCATTGTATAACCTTTTCATTTTTCATTTAGTTGTGTTTACATAATTTAAGTGTTTGTATCTTTCATAAATATGATATATACAATAAATGTTATATTGATTCTGGATCTACCCTCTTATAATTCATTTTTCTTTTATGTTTTAAATTTTGGTAAAAATTAACTCAAGAGAAAAAAAGAACGGTTTTGAAATACAATAAAATACACGTTATTGGTGATTTTTACAGCAATATATGTAATTTTTGTCTACGTGTTGTTTTTTTTTAAATATCCTATTTTGATTATTAATTGGTTTAAAAAGAGTATTAAGAGAAATTACGGGTCAATTTGTACATGTAATTATGTGATGTGTCTATATTTAATTCTGAATATATCTTAGTTATTATTGAGGTGTAGACAGTTGACCGTAGATTAATACGTGGAAAAGATGGTCAGTAAAAAAACACTAATAAACAGAAAATTATTTATCCGTGCCGACGTTTCGACCTAATTTTCAGGTCTTCATCAGAGATTCTGGCTAAACTGCCTAGCTAAACAGTTTAGTCAAAATATCTGCCGTAAGCTTCCTGATAAAGACCTGAAAATTAGGTCGAAACGTCAGCAAGAATAAGCATTTTTTTGTTATTTTGCTTACTGCACTCTCCTACCAGCTTCTCCATTTAGTTTTTAGTACTACTTTCTAAAGAATCAATTTATTTCTTGGAGATAGCTTTTATTTTTTATTAACGACATATTGTATATTATTTTCCATGCATTTTCTAATTTTAAGTTAATATGCTGGCTTAACCATGGATTAATGTCTAATCTCAAGCATTTTAAAGGTTTGAAAAACTGGATTCCTATTAATATAACATAGAGGTGGACACGGGGTAAAGGGTATACAATACCCGCAATACCGATGATATGTAGATAGGTTCCCAACCTTCTGTGAAGGTTTCCTTTGTGTGGATGGCGGAAAGGGTTTGGCAATACATTGCTTCGTATATACCTGTAGTGAATTAGGATGCCAGGATAATTACTGGAGGTAATTATACAAACATATTTATATTGATTAAATTATTTGGGCCCTACAACGCTATTACTATTGGATAAATTTTCGAAGAGTTTGTGTGTTTACCAGTTTATCAATTATATATCTTTATATTTATAAAATATTGTTGCCTTTGTGATACGTAGTATAATATGGGGTGGTGTTTGGTAATACGATATTGTAATAATATAAAGTATTTATTTATTAAATAAATCAAAACTTGTATCCTTTTGTGTCTCAACACTTTTTATTTTTCACCAGTCCAACGTTTCGGCCATTTTACCCATCCTCAAGAACATCTTCAATTATAATTTCTTCCTCACATTAAATTTAGAGTTACTTTTGCAGGCTATTCTGCCCAGGTCATTCTTTAATTATAAGTTAAAAGCCTCCAATTATAATTTCTTCCTCACATTAAATTTAGAGTTACTTTTGCAGGTTATTCTCCCCAGATCATTCATTAAAGAAAGAATAATATCTACCTTCTTTAAAGAATGACCTAGGCAGAATAGCCTGCAAAAGTAACTCTAAATTTAATGTGAGGATGAAATTATAATTGAAGGCTTTTAACTTATGATTGAAGAATGACCTGGGCAGAATAGCCTGCAAAAGTAACTCTAAATTTAATGTGAGGAAGAAATTATAATTGAAGATGTCCTTGAGGATGGCTAAAATGGCCGAAACGTTGGACTGGTGAAAAATAAAAAGTGTTGAGACAAAAAAAGGATACAAGTTTTGATTTATTTAATAAATAATTACCTTGTCTCAAGAAATTGAAATAATATATTTATAATCTTAATATTTTCTTGAGAATGGTAATTTTTTAATAAATAATTCAAACACTATCCATTATAGTCTCAAAACTTTTTATTTCTTTTATACGTCCAACGTTTCGGCCAATCCGGCCATCTTCAGGGACAATCTACTACAAAAAGTTTCTATTACATGTATGATCCTACAAACAATTTAAATACTTAACATTATTATTTATAATTTACCTTACCTCAATACCACTTTGAAAACATATAATTTAAACCACTCTAAAAACTTCATTCAGGCAACTTAATATCTCTGCATAATGTTGATTTTAAATCAACATTATGCAGAGATATTAAGTAAGATTAATTTATAAATAATATAGGATAAATTGTATGTGGATAGTTATAGTTGGCCTTGATAGGATTTTTGCTAATGAAATAAAGAGAAAAATTGACAAAAATGTAGTTATGATAAATAATTTTTTAAATGCTTGAACTGAGTAGAGGAAGGTTACAAGCATGGTTGTGATAAAAATTTATTAATAGTGTCTGCAGATAAATAAATTTAACTGTGTTTTAATGGATAATTGACTAAATAGGTAATTAAACATATGTGGGATATACCTATTAACAAAAAATAATTTTACCTAATGTTTTTAATGTTTTCATAGATATTAATGTTTTGACCTGGGCAGAATAGCCTGAATGAAGTTTTTAGAGTGGTTTAAATTATATGTTTTCAAAGTGGTATTGAGGGAAGGTAAATTATAAATAATAATGTTAAATATTTAAATTGTTTGTAGGATCATACATGTAATAGAAACTATTTGTAGTAGACTGTCCCTGAAGATGGCCGGATTGGCCGAAACGTTGGACGTATAAAATAAATAAAAAGTTTTGAGACTATAATGGATAGTGTTTGAATTATTTATTATGAAATAATATAATTAAAATAAAGTATTTATTTAAATTTAGTACATGATTTGATAAAATGGTTGCAATTAAATGATTTAGATAAATTGTTTGCTATAAAATATTATTTCATTATAAATTATTACCCGGGTGGTGAATGCCATGGGGTGTTGTTTACATCTTAGGTGTGGAGTTCCAGATTTGAGAGTTCATCTTTCCTCTGTTGTTTATAGAGGACTTCCTCTGGATGAAGTTTCTTTCCTCTTCTAGCTGCCAGTCCTGAGTCCCAAGTACCTCTTCCTCCTCCAGTTAGGTTTTCCGTCCCCAGGATTTGGTTGTCGGAACATCACCCTTTTTACGCCCTCAAAGAATAAGTCATAAAGGGATGCAAGTGTTTGGAATTAACTATAATTGAATCGGCTGGCGACAAGGCAAGCCGGCGATACCTGGTTTAATGGATTTTGTCCCTTTATCATCTTGTACTCATTATACCACTAAAAAAGGACCCTTTGCTTCGACAGGTGTCAACCGCTTCTGTGTCTATTCATTTGAAGAGATCAGGTATCAAAGCAGATGGTCATAATGAAGACATGTGTAATATCAACATATTAAAATTTAAAAAAGTGATTCGAAATACACATTTGAGCAACTTAATTTCCAATTTTTTTTCGAGTGCGACGGAACTTTGCCTTCTACCCATAATTCTGTTGAATTCTATGGGTTGAGATCCACTATATCATATAGATAAGATGGATTGACGAACCAGCGAACTATAAAAGAGAACTTTAGAAGTTTGGAAAGGGGAATGTGAGAAGTGGTAACTCCCATTTCTTTTCAATTTATCTACAAGATTATATGAGTTCATTTCTAAACTAGGTTCTTTTTAATCTTTTTTTCTCCCTCTAAAATAAATAAATTAATTAATAATTTCATTGGTATTTTGTTTGATAAACACTGCCAGCTTAATTTCTTTTACCTGAATAAATTGATAAAATTATATATTAAGATACTTTAAAGTTTGTATTACTTACAATTGCTATAATAGTGACATTATTACCAACAAATTTTAGCGAAATTATTAAATGAGCGTTTCAGAGAAACATTCTCTGAGGCTCGTAATGCGAAACAATGGAGATACAGGCGGGGTTGGGGCAATATTGCCCCAAAGCGTTATCAACACAAATGTCCACACACGTACATAAAGCGTATTACCGTGAACGAAATATTCCTAACAACAAACGTACTAAACTTAAATAAATGCCATCTATTCGGAAAACATTTTAGTTAGTGGTGTTAATTTTTTTTTTTCGCAGAACTCAATTCTTCTCATTACATGTACAGTAAAAGTATGGGTGTAGTAGTTACGTTTAGTCGTAAGGCACTGATCGTAATAAAGCCTGAATTTTTCAAACTCGCATTTTTTTTAAATTTATATATTTATTTAATGTAATTTACAACTGTACAAAATAATACAATAAGTAAATATGTTGTTTGTTTCATATACAATAGAAAATCTTGGGAAGGAACCACCCATTGGTGGTACTTCAAACATTAATTTAAATTAGAAGGTCCCGTGGCCATCTTCTTTTCAGACGCCTCGGAG
>NW_027111728.1:174728-179797 GCF_000696795.3 Halyomorpha halys
GTTTTTTTTTCTATTTCGTTGGAAGTTAGGAATATACGCTCTTGCAAGAACACGTAACAATGATAGTTAATAGCATTATATGCAAAGTATTAGTTATTAATTCGTAATAAAGACTTTAAATCTTAGAATATTATCTAAATATTCTAATATTATCTAAATATTCTCCTAAAATTGATTGAACCACTATGCTATGTTCCAGTCTGAATACGTAGTGAATAGGTACAAACACAATTTAAAATAATGTTCGTAAGATAGATACGTTATGTATATTACGTTACAATAGATATGTTAGATACGATATGATATGTGAACCACAACAACGCATGGAAGGTAAGGGGTCAGTACATTGTAAGGAATTAATATTTCTTGAACAACGGCTATACAAGGTGGATATTTCCGAAATTTCCAATCAGTTAGTAGCACAGTGCTATGCACACTGAACTAGTTCGCTCCCAAAATAATTAGATACATATCATTATCATTCTTTCCTATTTCTGAATAGCATCTACCCGTTTCCATTTTTTCAGAGAAATAATAGAGAGGGATAGTTTCAAAATACATATAAAAATTAAAAACCTATAATTTGTAAATACACCGACGTTTTAAAAAAATATCAGAAAAACATAAAACCGAACATCAATTCAACGCCCAATGTTTAATTATGTTAAAAGAATCATGAATGTAAATAATGGTTATTTCAAATATGCATTTATAACAAAGCAAAGATTCGGTTTTATGTATTATAAAACTTAGTGATAAAAATATTATAACACCGTTTAAGAAGTTTCTTTCTCTTCAATATGTTTTCCTCTCGCATACATAATGATACGAGGTTTATGCAAACTCCTAAAAAGCTATGAAAGTTCTTAGGTTTACGACACACCGTACTATCTCTTTAGATGAGACCAAGTAGGTAATAAACTAACAACTGGTCCGATCCTCCCTCCCTATATGTATAGTTTCTTAATACATCAACCATAATAACCATACACAACCGTATTATAATTAAGCCTACCGTAGAGGGTTCAATGCCGATAACAACGGTATCTAGGTACAAAGGCAAGTTGAAAAGTAATATTCACTTGCTTGTATAGCCCGAAAAAATTGACTTGCAGTAGTGAAAAAAACAATTTTCTGCTTTGCGAATGCACAGGTTTAAGGCCAGTGAACCATTTTTAGTTTGAGAATTCCTCTCGTATCCAATCCTTTCAATCCAAAATCCTTTGTAAAATCCTCTTGCTTATTGCAAATAAAATAAAGACTTACAGACCTTAATGTTCTCTACGTAACCGATCTAGCTCGAACCCGATATCACTCCTTCACGGCTAACATAGTCTGCTATTCTGATCTTCTGCTCTAGTCTGTCTCCAGGAACTAAATTGTTGTGTCCTAAGATAGATTTTAAATTACTAGGTAAAGTACACATGATTCCCAATATATATACACAGAAGGAAATGTTTGTATGTGTATCCTATTGGCTAAAATCCTGTTGTTGTTTTTTTTCAAAAATTTTCCGTTCCTAGAATGTTTAAAGCTATAAAAATCTAAGGTTTTACTTGTACACATTTGTTTATCTCTATTTTTTTTCGTATTTCAAACATTGTTACGTCATAAATATATACTTATCTAAAAGCAAACGAAAATTAATAATACATGTGTATGAAATCTGATGAAGTGGCAAAAAATTATTTATTTATATTAATTTTTTATATTATTCTTATCTAGTGATATGTGTCGCCAAAAAATTACAGAGCTATCCAGAGTCTTAACTTATTTCTTATTAATTTGACCTAAAAAAAAATAAATAAATAATAATTTCCAGCCAAGAAATACTTGCACTGATAATACTTAAAAAAATATTTGCCTTATTTATTTTTAAAAAATCAGCTACCAAAAGATAGAAACATAATAAAATGCTGGTAATTAAAAGCTTACAAACATTTTATTTTTTTACATAAAATTCAGGGGAAACCGTGCAGTTCCTTTTCTCTGAATTCTACAGTTCTTCCACTAACCCTTTTAATTATATGTTTTTTATTATTATTATTTTTTACTAGCTCTTCTGTTTAAAAACAAGACTGTTTTTCTGCAGAAGATAACACAATATTTGATTTATCTTCCCTAGTCATAGAATATAGGGCTAAAATAAAGAAAGACAGAAATATATATCTCTGAACTATAAAAGAATTTCAAAATGAAATAAAGGAAAAACATTAATTTCTTCACGTTTCCATAATTGTTATGACGATAGTAATAACTTTTTATCTATTTGATTAACTATAGGAAGACGAAAACATAGATGTTAGTAGTTTTTTTACTCAACTTATAAATGACAATATTGTAACAATAGTATTATTTTTTTCGGCCGACTCCCATTGGAGTCCTATATTGCTTATTGATTAGGGGTCAAAGTTCTTCATTTTGAGGGACCACCACTCAATGAAAAAAGTCAAGTTTTATTTAGTAAAACTATTTTTTCTTTTTAATTTCTTTTTTTTTTAACTAATTAATTTACTTTAAACATTTTTTGTTTTGTTTTAAGCATATTTATTAGCTCCTAATTTAATTATTTTGAACTAATTAATTAGTTTCTAACTTATTTATTTATGTTTAATTTATTGATTTGTCTTTAACCAATTTATTTGTTTTTTATTTATTTATTCAAAAAAGTACATTGAATATGGTTCGACCAGATCTTCATAAGTATGTCGGTCGGTGCCAAAATAACATACAGAAATGATAAACATAAATGAAATATGAACTTTAGATTATTATGGAACTGTGGACGGTTCTAGGATTTATAAGCTAGAAAAGTACAATATGAATTAATTGTTAGTGATAAAACTAATGATTCACCACTTAACAAATACGATTTTTTTTTTTTTTTTTTTACTGCACATTGACAAATATGATTAGTTGGGTTTATACGTTTGTGAAATATCAACTTTAGACATCAAGAGTTTTAAGCTGTAGTAGTGTTTTACTTGCTATAAGTGGTGGTTATTCTATAATTTTAAAATAAATAAATTTTAATTAAAAGTTAAGAAACTGAGTTGCAAAAACTTCCCGAATCACACGGGACTGATTAAACATTTATTTAAAAAAAAAAATGAAAACCCGATTCGTAGCGATCTAAAAAATTTGCAAACAAATTTCGTCCGCTGGTACAATTTACTCCTTTGAAGACCTTCTTTAACTTGACTGTAAATGTTTCCATTTTCGTTCCACTCTTATCCGGCCATTAGATCGACCAGAGATACGCACATAAGAGCTCAGGTGTGCCATTCAGAGCGGGAATGCTCCTTAAACCTCTCCCACGGACCCTTAACTAATCCTGGAGGAAAAACACTCGAGGAAGAAAATGGATCCGAGGCTTTGTAGGGCAAGAGGGTTCCGCTACAAGTAAGCTGAACCCTAAGCCGTTGTCTGTTAGGGAGAGACTCCACTAAAACAGAGCCTTCCGACAGGACGCATTGCGATAGCCTATCATTGCTCAACCCACTCCATCCACTCTACCTTCTAACTCCAGTAGGCTACATTTCCTCTTTACTCTCTCTTCCAAGCCCCGACGGCTTCGGAAATAGTAAGTCACCGGCGTAATCTCTTCTCTTGCACCACCGGTTTGTGCCAGTTCTTCAATAGGCTAGTGAATCACTGTCAAGAACAAAACCACCTTACGTCTAATTATTATTGCTCATGTAATATATTCAAATTACTAGGTTAATTAACTAACCTTGCTTCTTCTACAATCCTTTGAGGTGCCTGAAAATAAGATGGCCTCCAGGCCTTCTAGTGTATTCATATGATTAGAGTGCTCCCAATGACTACCCATTGGTAGCACTCTAATCATATTTACATGCCTGTACCCCTCCATTTTGACCTTACATCAAATTTACTTAAGGTATATTTATGTCAATATAGTTGTAAATTGCAATAATTAAAAACAAAAAAAAATTCTGCAAGTTTTACATTCTTCCATGTTTAGAGTTCATGTTCAATGCTTAGTATAATTCACATAATATTTATAATGCAATACTTTTTTTTGCTAATTAAGTATTTTAATTTATTGAAGAGAATTAATAAAATCTGCCACAAATTGAAGACATTAAATATTAATGTTCAAATATTATTCATACAATATATACAATTATAGAAGAATTGGAGAAAAAAATGTTTATGATAACAATAGTTCTCACATAATAAAAAGAAAAAAATTAAAATAATAATATAATAAAAGAAAAGGAAATGAATAAATTAGGAAAATACTATCACGATTTGCATAAATAAAAATATCAATCTATTTAAGAAATATAATGGAATAATATAAATCAAATAATATTTAAAAAAGTAGATAATTTAATTTAATAATTAAATATATACATATTCCCACCTATATTAGATTCTGCTTGAGAACTCCGAGCCAAGCTTTGCCGCCTTCATATGGAAGGCAAAGCAGGGCTTCAAGGAATCCCAGCACCCATCCTTCATCTAGTATGAAGAGCCAGTGGAACCTTTTTTTTTTTCTTTTTGTTCCATTCCCATATTTCTTTAGTTTTATTTGAATGTTTAAAGTTGATCTAAAATTTCAACCAGCTATCCCTTCACGTCCCATTAATTCCATGGCGTGGCCTTAGGCTATAGCTAGACTATACCACCTTAGCTGGACTGATATCAACACCTTATAATGCCACAAGGCAATCGAAGGGAGAAGACTCAGTAAAGTATATATAATACATTTCATGTACTCTATTAAGTACTATATTTTAATGAAGGAAAAAAAAAATTAATGTTAAAATTTCCAGTATATTCATCTCAATTTTTTTCCTACTATTTAAGTCAGTTAGTTGCCTATTTTTTATTTATTGTATTTTTTTTATTATACTAATATTTGTAGTTAATATGTTTATATGGTGTGATTTTGTACTTAAATCCCTAATACCTTTTCCTCTTATATATTATTTCAATAACATTTTTTAAAAAAGACTTATAAATACGAAAACTACATTTAATTTATTTTGATGGCCTGCTTCGGAAAAATTGAATAAGTTTACTAAGTAATTGCTGCCTCA
>NW_027111728.1:179902-234773 GCF_000696795.3 Halyomorpha halys
TACATTTATTTATAATCAGGTTAATGCTGGACGTTTTTTCCATTAGCTAGATATAGTTGGACCATTAATCATAGTTTATGTAAATATTAATGCTAAGATAAAATTCATTTAAAAAATACCTACAAATATTTCTATATAAAGTACTCATATTATTTGTCACATAAGAATATATAATCATTTTTGTCCGCCTCAGTGACGGTCACTATTATATGCTCATATTTTTATACAGACTTGCCCTGACAAGTGTCTTTATAAAGTAAAGTTAACAACTGCATTCATAAATTAGATAGAGTATTGCGATGATGACAATCTCCTTTATATGGAGATTATAAATTAATGATGTAAGGGAGTTGATGGAGTGTAATCTGCTGGAGCAGGCCGTGTCCGGCGACAAAAGAGAAGTAGGAGTACTCCACCCTTTGTTTGCCCTCTCTAATAATTCAGCCCCAACTTTTGTCCTTCCCTATCTTCTTCATTTTCTCCTCTTCCTTAATTCAGCTTAGGTTACCTCATCTTACCACTGTTCATTTTTTTGTTCTTCATTTAAAATCTCACTTTTTTTTTTTTACAAAATTTTTTTATAACCTTATGCCTCATAGAGATATCAAAAAATCCCAACTCACTGATCCGTGTTTACGCTTAGAAGCTAGTTCTCTACCAAAATTTATATATTCAATTATAAAAGTGTATAAAATGAAATAGCCTTTTATTTATCCAATAAATTAAATTGTTTACAAAATACAATATAAACATGTAAAGAAGATAGAGAGAAAATATATATATAATAGTTGACAAAACATTACCTTCTATAACTTTTCTTTCCATCTTTCTGTATCCTTTCGTGTATAAGCCTTCCCTTTCAGGAGTAATAGTCAGCACTTCTCGGGGTGACCAGTCCTATTGGGAGGCGAAAAGTGTATAATTAAGGTTTATTTTTTTTATAAGAGGTTAATAAATAAACTTTTTAAAAGTAAAATTTAATCTGACAAATGAAAGTTTTATCCCAAAAATTGAATCCACTTATTTCAAAATTTAATTTTTTACTTTTTAACATTTTAAATATGAAATCAACGTATTTACACGATATACTAATATTATTTTTTTAATATTATGTTTAACTTATTTTATTACGGTACCTAGATACCAGGTGGTTGACATAACCGCTAATTTTTTTGTAACAATTGATTATGGGGATAGGTTATAAGACACACGTACAAAAGACAACTTTACCTATATACAACTTTATAACTAAAAATAATAATAAAATAAAGTAAATAGATAAAAATAATGCTTCTTAATAAAAGAGAAAAGTCAAATTAATAACAAAAATAACGACATTCGTAGATAACAATTGTCCACTAAATGGTTAAAAAAATAAAACTAGTTAATTTGAAAAAAAAGACCGAGAGAAAAAATAAATAAAATAGAAGTAGTGTGAATAATAGAATTAATAAAAATAGAATTCATAACAGAATGTCCTGCAGCAACCTGGGCTTCAGTCTTCGGGTTATGGTTGGGTTTCCTAAGTCGTAGCTCACTGCTCCTTTAACTGTCGGTAACTAGTAGTGAATAATTTTTTTATGTAATCCCTTATCGACTCCATTTCTAATTCTCGATACTATTGGCTACTTCTCATGAACCATGGAGCATCCATTGCGATTCTTAAGACAATAATAATTTCCTAAGGGAGTATATATTGTTTTTTGAAAGAATTATTATATAAAAAATTTTAATTAGGGTACCTCACCAGTTGTAAATGAATAGTTTTATTTCTATCATAAATTAACTTTTCTAAATTTTCAATGTTTTTTTTAATCAAACTTACTGACAGAACTTCTCAGAATTAGGCAACTATACGGTCCTTTTTATATGACAATTCGATATGATTAAATAATTTAGAAAATTTCTAGATCTTTTTTATTATAATGAACTTCGCGTTTCTTTGAGATTATAGAAAGTATTCACCAACGTGAGGTGTAGTGGAGTAAAATTTAAATTTGTTCTGGAATATTAAATTCAATATTATTGTTAATATTTAATTTATTTAACCAATGTTGCCTGCTTGCAGCAAATGGTACTTGTTAATTCTTCGTTAAGGTTTTGTGTTTATCTTATAAATTTTCGGTTAAATTTGAGTTTCGGATCGTTGTAAATGCAATTCCACTCTCTGGATAAAAAAAAATATATATATGAAAAATATTCCAGGTATACGAATACGGGGGATACGAAATAGTTGGGGATTTTCGGAGAAAATTACATAGGGGGATATTCTAGGATCTAGGAGGGAGCCTTATGTACCTTGAGATCTGTTTTAGCATAGATCTGGTTACCAGGTCGATAAGTCTACTCCAATGCTGTAGACTCTAAACAAGTATATTCTTTGTTGTAATATTTTTATTTATTCCTTATTGTTAGTAGACAATATATTAACAACATTGCTTAGTTTCAAAATTGAAGGAGTTTAAGAGAAAATTGAGGAATAGAGAAAATATGAGAACAAAAGACCCGATAATAGCTTGGAAAGCATTTTCCTTATGAAAATGTTATTTAGTCGTGTTAGCGTTATTAGTTTCTTGTTTACAAGTTAAGCTATAGAATTAATTAAATAATATAAATTGAATTAGGTTAAAAAATTTCTATTATTTAATTATATAACCTCATTTAGCCTTATTTATTTAAATTCACAACTGTATGAAAAATACAAAAGTTTTTTTTAATAATTTATTTATTGTTATTTACAACTGTATAAAAATATATACAACAAGTAAATTTGCTGTAGGTGACATAGTGTCATGATACAAACATGTGGAGAATCTACCCATTGAAAGAACTTTTCTATAGGCATTTCTAGAGGAGAAGATCTCGAGGTCATCTTCTTTTCAGACGCCTAGGAGTATTATTAGGTAATAAAGGAGAAGCCAGGTTAGAAACAAGTGGATTTGGATGGTTGGGAAGTTTATCATGGAAGGAATGGTATCTGGTTTTGGCCGAATCGGCAACTTATGGAAGATCTCGATCTTCTCGGTCCTGATGGATGACTTGATTTGTGACAAAGTAAGAAGCATTAAGGATTTTGGACTGTAAGGATTGGATTCTGGAGGAATTTGATGGTTTAGTGGAGCCCCAAAGCTCAATTCCGAGGAGGATTAAATACAAAAGTAAATGTGTGATGTGATAAATGTTTCATAATGCATGATAATCTTAGAATGGAACCACTCGATGGCGGTACCTCACCATTGCATTAATTATCAGGAATTATTGGATTGCGCTAAAGAGCTAGTAAGTTTAGGTGGGTAAGAATTTTGGAATGAAAGGAGGTATAATTTATTTCGTGGGAACGCCATAGAAATTAAAAAAGTCGACCCCCCAGACCAGATTCGAACCGGTACCGCTGATGTTAACTCCCTAAGATACACACGGCACTAAGACTTGCAACCTTTCACGCCCATTTTATTCACCAGAATCTTGTTACCTTTATTATAGCTATTTTGTGTAGTTCTTCCATTTCTTCGTTGTATAGCTCCCCTTTTTCGGTCTGTGTATTTTACGCAATACTTCATTATCGAAAATCTTAAGGTGCTGTTTCTTACTTAGTGTAGTGCTGTTTCTTTCTAAGTTTCGTGGAGAATAGTTTTGTAAACTCTAACTTTTAAATTGTCTAGAAGAAGCGAGCTAAGCAGTCCCGAAATTAAAAATAACATAAGTTCTTTTATTTTATGTTTTTATTAATCTCGCCTTTATTTCCTCGTCAATATTGTGGCTTATTATCATAGTTTTTGAGCTATTTTTTTTTTAATTGACAATACTTGTTAACGTTTTTAAGTATTCTAATTTTCTATTTTTAGCCAACTGGTGTAAACATGATGTTCCGTCTGTCAATGAGAATATCTGCTTATGGTCACTCTCATACACATTGTACAAAAAATCCAATAACTTACCTACAATTTATAGGATTTATTTCAGCCAGGTGGTTATGCTTACGTCAATTTTATTGAACGTTTTATTTATCCATTTTAGCCCGTTTATGTATTTTTAATTTATATTACTGCTAGCGTACTTGAAATTAGAGTGGTTTTCTTTTACTTCTCTTTCTTGTCTCTCGCACCCTACGCCATGCTAATCTGGAACATATGTCACCTCTGCCCTAGGTACGCTGGTTGCTTAAAAAAAAAGTCGGAGGCGACCAGTGGAAGTGAACGATGGCTACAAAGAAGTAGAAAAAAGTGGGCAGTCGTGGTTAGGGGTTGCATTCAGAGCGGGCAAGTGATTTACTCGTTCCCGAGCCATGAATACAAAACAGAGAGCCGTTATAATGGTAGCCAAGGCGATTCTTTTTCACCATCATTCTCTATTTAAAATTTCTTTTTTTAAAAAGGAAAACCTCACGGATATTTATACGCCCTTTTATCATTTGAGGACGTTTGCAAAATTACATGCATACGTCGTGACAGAGATGGTGAGATAGTTTTCATAATGTTAGCTTTCCTTCTTCCTTGTTTTATTTATTTTTTTTTTAGGTAAACAATTATTTTAGCAGCAAATACAAAAGCACGTCTTAGAGCTTGGAAAGTCATTTACTTAAGCACACAGAGGAAAGCTTATGCTAAAATAAAACGAATTGGCAATAGTTAAACTCTAATAGTACTTTATAATACGGTAATATATTTCTATTTAACGGACAACCATATGACCAGGGTTGTCCGTTAAGAAGGGATTAGTAAAAAAAAATTTAAAAAGTCCGAAAAAAAATAATGATACGATTTATAAGATTACGATTACTTACGATAATAATACAAGGGAGGCTTCAGAAAGGGAACATCATGTCAAGAACAAGTCCAGAGCCTAAAATTATTGATAAAAGACTCCAAGTCCTCTACATCTCGTTTGTTGACTTTAAGAAAGCGTACGATTCTGTGTATAGACAAACTCTACTGGAAATACGGAGTAGACTAGAAGGCTAGGAAACTAATAGAACTAACACTAACGGACACCGAATTCAAGGTAAGATTCAGAGAAACTAGTAGAAAACCTTTCCAAATAACGGAACTCAGATGACCTCTCCCCAACAATGCACAACGTGGTTCTGGATGAGATTATGATAGAGCTATTGAGACCCAGCAATACCGGTGCGACAATAGGGACCAAGAACAACCACTTCAAAGTTAAGGCCCTTGCCTACGCAGACGACCTTCCCCTTTTAGCATAAACGAAGGAAGAGGCGATCATGCAAATGAACACACTGACAGAAATAGCCAAAAAAACATCTGTCCGCAAAAGCGAAAACATGACATTACAACACAGTCATTGAACTGGTAATACTATGGGGACTGGAAACTGGTATGGGACGGAAACCACATCGAACGAAGAATCCTAAATAGAATCTACCGCCCAAAAAAGACACAAAGGACCTAGAAAAATAAATAAGGATCAGGAGATTGAAATTCCACGACAATATGGTAAGAATGAACAAGGAAATATTCCAAAACGTCCGGGGATAAAAAAGCTCAGGAGAATACATCAGGCAGATGAAGGAAGAAAAGGGCATTTCAGGAATAACGGACCAGGACTGTTTTTACGGAGAAAAATGTAGAAAAATACTAAAGGAAATAGAAATTCAAAAAAGGTTGTTGCGTGGATAGAATTTCCATCTTCGAAGGGCACGCAGAGATAATGAGGGAAAGATGGAAGGAAATCAATAACAAAAACAAGAGAGAAGCCAAAAGTAATGATATTCGCCTGATCTCCGTGAAAAAAATAATAATAGGATTTTATACTATTAAAAAAAATTAATCTATCTTACTACAGACACAGTCTCAACAATCGTTTTATAGGACACACGAATTTGTTTTTGGACACAAATTTGAAAATTATTGGTATATTGAATTTTTAGGAACAATCTGTGGTGATCTGTGAATTAGTACTTACTTAAAAGAAAGTTTTATTGAACTGGGCACAAGCCGTAGACAATGGACTGTCGATTATCGTCCAAAATATTTTGAATAAAAAATATCCTTATGCCTCAAATCCCCGAATATAAAGGAATTAGAAAGGACCAGTTTGCCGGTACAAATGTAAGAAAGAACATACTACTTTAAGGATTATCTATTGGGCAAAAAATTATACTCGATTCAATGGAAATAAGAACAAATGAATTTAACATGCAAAAAATTTTTGATATATTTTTATGACGAAGATGGAATTAAACAGGCCCCTAAAGATGATGTTAAAAAAGTTATATGGTGTCAGATTTCCACATTTTTCTGACTTAACAATATTTATTTGTCGATAGCCAATTGTACTGTTTAGAGCTATCTAGTGGCGATAACCTCCTCCTCCCCCCTCTCCGAAATTTCTAAAAATCAAGTTTCCAACCGTCCTCGGGTTTTTAACTTGTGCTAAACTGAAATGCTTATGCCTAGTAAGTCTATTCGCTTTCCATTGAATTGAAATTCTCTATCAATGTATGAAATTCTCAGTCTAGTTTCTTTCCTTTGAGTTCAAATTCTAAATTGAAAGCTCCTCAGGTCCTATTTAGCTCAACCTACTTAGGTCAACTTAAGACGTCCCGAGGACGGTCCACATGTAGTTAACTCAATTTTTAGGCAATTCGACTTGCCTAGTTTTCACGACCGCCATAAAATATTAATTTATATTCAATGCATTATTTATTAAGTACAAGTAATAATGCTTATAAAAAAGATACGACAGGTATTAGGCCTTATGGAGCGAGGGGCCAGAGTTGGATAGATGTGACACTTGCCACGGCTCCTATAGCAAAGCGCATTGCAGACTGGATCCTACGGTCAGACACGAGCTCCGACCACCGGGTCATAGCCTTTAGTGTGGTGGAGGAGAAAGTCGGTGCTCCAGAAGTAGAAAAGGGCTTTGTGACCCGATCGGCGAACTGGAGAACGTTATCCAGTGAATTGGAGGGAATACTGGCTGAAAGAGAATGGGAGGAGATGACCCCGATAGATGAGGAGCCCGAGATTGACCACAGAGTGGCCAGAAGAAGAAGTCCTGGGACGAATTTATTGTAGAGGAATCAGAAAAGAATTCCTGGGGTATTCCGTGCAGGGTGGCACTGGGAAAGGTTAAGCCGTTACAAGTGATGGCGGCTATTAGAGTGAGAGGTGCCCAGGCAACCACCTTGGAGGAGGCTGCCAAGATGTATAAAGACTGTACATACCCTGGGGATGGTCCATCCCAGGATAGGGCTGATGATGGAATGGTTAGACGCACCACGTTATACCCACCAGGTTCCGACCTATGTCCACCATGGGATATGTGGGACCTTCGTTGGGACAAAGGATCGGAAGGGCTCCAGGATTAGTAGCATAGATGCTGCAATCCCTTACTTAGTTTACTCACATAGTTATTTACTGTATGATGTATTTTAATGTTAAAAAAGAGAAAAATAAAAGTCCAAAAATTATAGTTAGAGATATATTGTAATAGCTAACATTTTTTTTGTTTTAATGAATAAAACATTTACTCTGACATGATTGACGAAAATTTAGCATGAATATCGATGTTTCATCTATTGTTTCAAAAATAAACTTGAGTTGGGATGTTAAATAAATTATGTGAATCCGTCTGAGAGACAAATGCAAATAACAAAAATATAAGATGTTCTCTCTGAAATGCTTGACAGCCTGTTCCAGTTCTGTCTATCTTAAGCTATTGTTTTCTAATTCGCTTTATACAGCTCTCTGCGTTCTCTCTTTATTCTGTCTATCTTGTTCTAGGTTTTATCGGTTATGTTTCCCAGAGTAGCATTCTAGGTGGGTGGAAACTGTTTATTCCTGTATTTATATTTAACCTTTTAAAGGCGCTATAAAACTTATATTATTTTATTTGATTTCATAAAATTTTTGAATTAAGTGAATAAGTTAACATTTTCAACAAGTTTCACTGCCGCCAAGAATAATTTCAAGTCTGATAGTCATGTTGTAAATTTGTCAACATGGCTCAATATAGCTGGGAGTATGATCCGACAGTTGCGGCTCATGGGTAGGTACAATGAAATAAATAATGGCAGCGTGGGTTCTAATAGTGAAGGGATTCAATTCTGTCTGATATCAGTGTTTACACTAGGGAGGAAAACATGATAATAATACTGAGCCATAACAGCCTTGTTATGCATTTGGGAAGGTCAGTAGGTTCAATAATTGTATAACCTTTCCTTAATAGTACAAGGTCCTGATGGAAAAAGTTCACCCTAATTTCTGATTACTTAAATGAAAACTATATATCGGTACTAATCAAAATCGATTAGTCTGTCATGTTATGCATAGTTAGGGAGAATAAAAATTTGCAACTGTTTAAAAACGTTAAAAGAAAAAAAATGAATTTTTCATTAGGAGTTCCATATCCTTAAAACTAACAATCAACACTAGAAAACCTAATACAACATCATTTAAAATGAAGTAAATTTACTAAAATATGAGGTCTGAACAATTCAATAACGAAAAATCAGTAGTTAGTGAATTTATTTTGGGAAAAACTACATCTCAGGGACATCTAACGTATAAATGTCTAATAACACTCAAATTAAAACTATTTTAATTGCTATAAAGTTTATGGCATTGTCTTCATAGAGATAGTAATTTTATATTTTTTGCCAAAAATAAATTCACAATATGTTGATATCTAGTTGATCTGACAAAATTTATATCTCAGGAACCATTAGAAGTATAGATGTCTATTAGCACTCAAATTAAATCTCGTTTAATATACTATAAAGTAGTTTATGATATTTATCTTCGATAGAGCAGTAATGATCATGATATTTGCAAATGAATATGAATGTTGTATATGAAATTAATTATGTTGTAAATGTCATGACAACTACAACTCCAACGAAGATAAACTTCTTAAACTACTTCATAGCATATAAAAGTAGCTTTGACATCAGTGCTAGTAGACATGTGAATGGCAAATAGTTCCTGAGATATAGTTTAACCAAAATTACTGGTTTTATTATTTCATTATTAAATGTTTTAAATGACTCGGAAAATATTGAACCTAACCTGCTCTAGTAGGGCTCATATTTCAGCACAGTTGTACTACTTTAAGTGTTGTTCTATAAAGTTTTCATATGATGGAGGTGTTTTTAAAAATATGCAGCTCTGAATAAAAAAAATAATTTTGTTAATGTTTTGAAGCAGCCATTTTTCATTACTCTTGACTATACTTTCATCAATTTTGACTTTTTAATATACATTTTTTTTTAATTAATAAAAAAATTGTGGTGTAATTATTTCTTAATTTATTTTTTATTTTATTCATTTAAAAAATTACATAACTAACACATAAAAATGATTGAAATAAATGAAATCTAATTAATGAAATTTTAACTATTAGGACGTTGTGTGGGGGCTATACAATTTTTAAACTATATAAGTACAATATGAATTGATCTCGAGTGATACAACTAATTATTTAATTAACAAATACTAAAATGAAAATAAAATAATAATTATTTCAAAAATTAAATCAAAAACATTAATAATAAAAACAACTGAAAAGAATTTTGAAGTGAATAATAAAGCTGCAAATTTACAATTAGTAAATTGATATAATAATGAGAATAAGACATGATGATAAGGAATATGATAAAAATAAGGATCCAATTGTAGGTAAATAAATTATGTGTTAAGAAAAAATTCAGGCAGATATGATCATTTGGTGAATTAAAATTAATTATTGGGAATCATAGAAGTAAGAATGTACCTAGTTAAACATTTCATTTTTGTGGTTTATTTATTTATTAGTTCTTCTGGTAAGCGATTGAACAAATATGATACCATATAGTTTAAGGTACGTTTTTATTGTTATAGGGGGATTCCATAAATTTATTTTTTTTTTCTAATATTTTTTAGATATATTATTTCTTTTTTTAATAAATTGTTATCTATAAATTTTAAGATAATAAAATATTTTAGGTGGTAATATATCAATGATCTGAAGATTTTCTGTTTTATTATTGCGGTGCATTATTGTTCTTAATGTTCGATATCGTATATTTGCAATGACTTTTAGCACTGGCACCAGGAGATTCTATACCATATCTAAATAACTGACTTTTTCTCATCTTGGACTCTTGGACTATATATATGGTCTTCGTTTTTCTTATTTCTTGGTTTATATCCTGTCGAACTCCGTTGATTACCCCATATTCCTTCCCTTGGAAACCCCTTTTTCTACTACTCCACCTCTAGTAGAGACTAATGACGAAAAGCGTAGTAGTAACTACGACGATTAGTCAAGCAAGAGGGCGCCCGTAGGCTAGGTAATTAGAGACTAGATCCCTAGGGCAGCTCACGGTAATTATATCATGAATCAGGGCTAATGACAGAGTCTTCATCAGAGCTACATGATGAATCGGACTGTAGCCATCGACTCTTTTGTTCTGCTCGCTCCGCGCGTGCAATTAACATCATCATCACAGCTCCCGCTCCCGCTCCTGTCTTAATTATCTCCCTGTTGGAACACATAAATTACAATCCTGTCATTGTCATTGCAGCCCTAACTGCTAGGTAACTCGACGCCAGGTAGGCCCTGCAGTCATGGGGTTGTCAGGTGTGGCCATGTTAGCTCGCTTAAAACAGGAGTTATATGGAAACGCGGTGTTAGGATTTTGAATGAAATAGATCCCCTATCAATATTTGCTAATATTGCATGACTTAAAACCGGAAATTAGTGCAAAACTTACATTATATATTTAAGGCTTTTATATTATATATTAAACTTGAAATATCACTGTTAAACTAAATGTACCTTTTAATCGGTAGCTCATCATCATTGAAATATCTTAACATACCGTAAATTCTAAATATTCCTCAAACATAACTTTAATTTTTTTTATCTCTACCCTCCTTTCCTACAGTATCCTTTCTAAATACTCCACAAACGCCTGTTAATCAGATTCTATACTTAGGATTCCATCTTGACAAGAGACTTTACTTGGAATTCACATACAATTCCTACCACCTATTTCCTTTGAATCCGCTCCTACCTCTCTGATAGAACCTTTAAAGTAAACCATAACCTAGCCTACTCATTTCCCTTTTCTCAGTCCGTCGATGTTCCTCAAGGTATTATTTTAGATCCCATTCTTTATAAGGTTTATATAGCTGACATCTCAACCCACCCTAACACAGTCCTAACAACATATGCTGATGACACATGTATACTGGCTGTAAACAACGACCCAACTAATGCATCACAAACACTACAGACACACATAACATCCATTGAGGAATGATGCCAAACTGGAGAATCAAAATAAATTCTGACAAATCTCACCAGATCACCTTTTCTCTCCGTCATAAACCTCTACACTCCTGTCCTACAGTATCCTTTCTAAATACTTCACTAACGCCTATTGAACAGATTCGATACTTAGGACTCCATCTTGACAAGAGACTTAATTGGAATCCACATACAAGTCTGAAACGAAAAGAATCGGCTCGAATATTCAGATTGCTACAACACTTACTTGACAAACGCTCTAAACTTCACATTCACTATAAAAAATTATTATATACTATGATAATCAGACATATTTGGACATATGTAATTGAGCTCTGGGGCTCTACCAAACCATCAAATTGCCCCTGCATCCAATCCTTACAGTTCAAAATTCAACGTAAAATCCTTGATGCTCCTTATTACATTACTAATAAACTCATCAACAAAGACCTTAACATCCTATGCGTTGCAGATTTGGCCCAAAACAGATAATCGTCTTATCATTCCAAACTCCTTGCCCATCTTAACCCATTAGTTCTTAATCTATCATCCTTAACAATTCCTGGTAATCCTCCGAGGCTTCTGGAAAGAATATGGTCCCGGGACCTTTTAATTTATATTAATGCTTAAAATACCACCAGTGGGTGGTTCCTTCCCAAGATTTTCAAGTGTAAATGAAACATTCCACATATTTGCTTATTGTATTTATTATTTTGTACAGATGTAAACTACATTAAATAATTTTTTTTTTATTTGAAATAACTAACCAATTTGAATTGTCAATAGTGATAAAAATGTATACATGTGAAATATGGAATAATTTTAGCATTAAGCATACCCGATCGCAATCATATGTACACGGGTTTGTTATATTTTGTATTCTTGACAGGAACAAAGTTGATGTTCTTTATTACGAATACCTTAAGGTTCGATGCCGATACCACCAGTCGCCTTCTACACACATTCAGTGACTCCCATTCAAACCTAAATCTGCCAGATTAGTCTTAACTCAACCCTCCCACCTACCATTCGGCCTACCCCTCGGACGTTTACCTGTCGGTTCAGTGTTCATTGACATATTTTAAAATTGTGTTTAAAACTTTAGTAACTGGATTTGTGTTTGTTCGTTACAGTTTAAGCAATCGAACTCTACCTGGAGTTTCATATTGTGTTAGCATTATACTTTTATTCTAAATTTATCTTTTATTAGGTTCTAGGTAGAGAGCCTGTTCACCAAAGAATAAGTGATAATATTGAATTTTATTCGTATATTTTCCGGAATAGGGTGTTTTAAAAGGTAAAAATAAAAAATGAGCCAGCTTCCTTTCTCGAAACTGTACATTTATGAATTTTTTAATATAGTAAGAAGATTTATTTTCATAAAAAGATCTAAAAATACAAAAAGGACTTCCTCGTATTCCAAAGCGAGATTAAATCATGGAACTATATTTTTTTTCGAACTTGAAAAGAAGAGCAAATAAATTTTATACCTAACAGTACACACACTGACAAAACATTTCCGACCACCTATGTATACATAGTTGCTTGAAGGTATATAACCTGCTTATATTATTTTTTAACAAACTTTATTGATTGTTTATTTTTTCATTATTAATAATTTACGTTTATTTACCTTATTGGGTTTTTAATTACCTTTTCTTTTTATTATGTAGATATTTTTAAGTTTTCCTACTGTTTAAAACTTCAAATATGTCAAAAATAAAGTTCAAATCACCTTGTTGCATTATGCAAAAGATATTTGTACCTAAATATGTACATTGTCTGAATTGTAGTAATTTTATAGCTGTAATAATAATAATTACTATTTAATTTTTTTAAATTTAATGTATAATACTTTGTATGATATAGAATATTTTTATTTTATTAGTAATAATATTTTAATTATAATTATATGTATAAATCCGTGTATGGTTGTCAATAAAAACGAATATAAAAATTTTAAAAATATTTAACCTATTATTTAAATAATTTAGTAACTACCTTTCAACATTTTCAAAAGAATGTTGGGAATATCGCATGTTAAAATTAGAGTTTGCCGGAGATCAAAAGTTTTTATTTCTATTATAGCATCCATCATTTGCTATTTTTTTTATCAGTAAACCTATTTAAAAAAATAAATATATATGTTTTGTATAAATTTATTAATATTCAATCATTATTTGTATATTACTTGTTACACTATTGTATTTTAATATTGTTTTCATTGTATGTTATCTATTTTTATAACTTTGTATTGTATTTATTTTCAGGTTAGTGCCATGTTGAAGCATGTTCAAGTCTATTAAGGTTAGTGGTAATTTTTATCATTATTACTACTTGTCCGATTCTACTTCAAGACATGAAATATAAAAAGGTTGTGCTAGGTGGTGATTTTGTCAGAATCATATTCGACCACCTGATTATTTTCTAATAAAAAGTGCTAACTTTATGAGGATGGGTAGACCTCGAAGGGCTTACGAACACACAGGTTTGACTCTCTGATACAGTAAAAAAATAAATAATTATCTATCATAGCCAATGTAGTTCCCCCAAAAAGGGTTTGGAATTATTATCACAGTGCCACCCCGCTCCATTTAGTTTATTTATAGCCCTTATTATATTTTGTAAATTGTGTATCTCTAATAATTTTTTTCCACTAACAAAATTAACTTATACATAAAAATCTATACAAGACGAAAATGGTCCCCAGACATTTTTACTTTAAATTATTAATTTACCGGAAAGCTGTGCGTAAAATGTGTAAGATAGTTACCTGTTTTAATATCAAACATTGTATTCTTTATAGTGGCAGTTTTCTTCGTATTGTTTTATACAAAATTGATTGACAAGAGCAGTTGAAAATTCCAATAAAAATTTATGTTCCTATCAGTTTTTCTTTAAAATTACCAGACTGAGTTTGACATCAAAGGAAAGCCGGGGTGATTATAAAATGACAAAGCTTCCCCGAACACCTTTATAATTCATTGACCCCACTGTCATTTCGTTCCTTTACTTAAAAACTCAAAAGTTTTATTATCTTTTTTTTTTATTTTTTATTTTGTAAGCCTTATATTGAGTTTCCTGTGAGTCGTAATTTATTTTCATGGTCGTATGCGGACCTTGTTATCTTTATTTATATAACGAATGGTTTTTACAACGCCATACTTTCAAGTTTTCCGAGTAAAAAAGAAAAATAGATTGGAATTTCCAATCGACCAATGGATGCGTAATATTACAAGAAGAGAAAAGAGGCAGTTATTTCACACCAATATTTGATTACTTTAATGAAAATTATGTATAATTATTAGTCAAAATTGATTAGTCTGCCAAGTATAGGCAGGATGAATAAGAAATGGCGGCTCTTTCAAAACGTTAAGAATAATTAATTTTTCATTCGGAGCTATATATCTTTAAAGCTACCAACAAAACCAAAAATTCTAAGAGAACGTTATTTAAAGTAGAGTAAATTTGCTAAAATATGAGCCCTAATAAAGCTATTGACCTTTAATAGTTCTGGGATAGAGCTTTTTAAAAAGCAACATTTCATAAAAATGTTGTACAAAATGTACTAAAAGATGGGTAGTTAGCGAATGTACTTTGAGAAATATTTTCTTTTTTTTTTTTTTAAATTTATTTATTGATATTTACAACTGTACATAAATACATCAACTAAATTTGAGGAAATTATAATGGTATGGTACAAGCATGTAGAGAAACTACCCAATGATAGCACTCTAAAAACATTTTTACAATATAAGGTCTCGAGGCCATCTTCTTTTCAGACGCCTCGGAGGATTGTCCGGAATAAAAGAGGAAGCAAGATTTGAAGAATCTCAAAGAAGGTTTGAGTGGTTAGGGAGTTTGTAATGGAAAGATTGATATCTGGTTCGGGCTAGATCAGTTACAAATGGAACATTAAGATCTTTGTGGATGATTTTATTTGTGATAAAGTTGGGAGAATTTAGGATTTTACTAAGGATTTTGGATTGTAAGGATTGGATACGAGAGGAATTCGAAGGTTTAGTGGATCACCAAAGCTCAACGCCGTATGTCCAGATATTTTGAGAAATCTATATCTCAAAAACCATTCGACGTACAGTTATTTATTAGCATACAAATTAAAGCTATTTTTATTGATTATAATGTAGTTTATGGGTTTATCTTCGTAGGAGTAATAGTTTTTATGATATTTGCTAAAATAAATTGATTTATAGTTCTTCGGACAAATTTATTTTCATATGGATATATCGTAAACACTACTACTCCTACAATGATACGTTTCATAAACTAATTTATTGTAAATTGAGTTATCTTCATATTGAGTGCTGGCAGACACATGTACGTCTTATGGTTCTAGAGATATTTTTTTTTTAAATCAGACATTTTATCAGAACAACTAGAAATTAAAATTTTGTGAATTTAATTTGTCAAATATCAGGAAAAACTATTACTCTTAATAAGATGAACATCATAATTTTATAGTAAATTTCGCTAGCTTTAATTTGAGTGCTGACAGACATCTGTTCGTCTTATGGTTTCTGAAATGAAGTTTTTCATAAATCAAACTTACTGTCGGAACAACTATAAATCAATTTATTTTAGCAAATATTATGAAAACTACTACTCTCAGGAAGATAAACTTAATAAATCGCCATTTTTTATTCTCCCGACCTATACTTGACATACTCATCAATTTTGACTAGTAATTAAACATAATTTTCATTAAAGTAATAAAAAATTTGGGTGAAATAACTGCCTTTTTTTCTTCCTTCAGAGAGGACGGCTGCCCGTTCCAGTGAAGGCAGTGCCAACAATATGAGCACACAATGCGCTATTGCAGCCGCACTGTGATATGCCCAAGTTGCTCCGAGAACCACGAATTCTCCCAATACACTTTGACAGGGCTACCCAAACGCACCATATGCGACAAGGACGGGCATACGGCGACCTCTAAGGAGTGCCCTGTAGGGGTGAACCTTCTGGAGAAGAGGCAGACCAGGTGGGAAGTCCCAGCACCACCTCCAGCGCAGCCCAGAAGACATACACCGAACAGGAGGATCCAGAACGACGTCGCCTTTTCTGAACTAATGGGAGGATCTCTAGCTCAGAAGCCACAACAGCCGCCAACCCAGCTTGCCCCGGTGAACAGTGCCTCTAACATCCCACCACCATTCAGAAGGCACCCAATAGGAACATCCCTAAGTTCACTCCTGTTCTCAATGCCATCAGGAAGTCACCGAAGCACATCATCACTCTGATTGGCCAACGGAGCAACCTGCGCAATGTCTTCCGATTGGTCCGAAACTGAGTGGGAGATCATTCGTCGTAATAGCTGGAGAAGATTTGTCTTCTCCAGTCCCCAACACCTTCGGAGTACCTGATGGCTCAGTGCTTGGACCTCTACTGTTTGTCGTTTTCACGGCACCAGTAGTCCTCAGCAAGCATCGAGGTGCAGTGGTAGCAGCCAACGCCGACGATATCGCTGTCTATCCTGCCAGCATGATAGCTGAACTGGCCCTACACTATGCACAAACTGCTTCTGCCACCATTGTAGCTGCTCTGAACAAGGACGGCATCAAGATTAATATTATAATGTCCTTCCCAAAGGGTAAGATGAGCAGGCTACCCCAGCAGTTCGTTGTAGTGAGGGCCAGAAACTCTCTAACAATATCTTCTACCTCGGCGTGACTCTCGACAGGAATCTCACCTTCTCCAGTCACGTCCGGGAGAGACTTAAGCTGGCCCGACAGAGGTCTGCTCACTTCACAGCACATCTCGCTCCGACTCAAGCTGACAGGGCCATCAAACGCCCGACTCTGCTCATGCGGCACCTCTACAAGACCACGTTAACCAAACTGCAGAGCTTCCAGAATTCCCTCCTTCGGCGAATAGTCAGGGGAACTACACTCTAGCGGGCCAGGAATAGAGTCATCAGTGAGGAGCTTCAACTCCCTTCTGTGCCGGAATTCATAGGCCGAAGGCACATCAAAATCTTTGATGGGCTGAAGGCCTGTGCCAATCCCCTATTCCGAGATTGGTCCTCACTCCTCCACCGAGACCTGGGCGGTGGCATAGCACGGTCCCCTTGGTCGACGTTCTCGCCGAGGGAAGGACTTCTGGCTCTGCAGCCTGAAGTCATCTACACCTTCTCCACTACCAGCCGGAAGGTTCCATTCCCTCCATTCCCTAAGAACCCCCGGCCACATGCCTCTCATGTACAAACCGCCTTCAGCGGACTCAGTTACCACTCTTAAAATGCTATGTAGCAATATAAGATAATAAATATAAATATGTGTATATATAATCTTAGGTTAAGATAAATGTATATACTATATGTGATTGTAACATAAATAAAATTGGAGGTAAGAAAAAAAAAATGTGAGGTCCTGAGAGGGGGTAGGAACCCACTGCCGATCACAAGGTATATTGATCTTTACCTGTTAATGGCTTCTGTCTCTTCGGCATGTGGTACCCATTAACCACTTAGAAGGAACAGTGGTTTCCAGAGGTGGGAAAAGCTCTGGTACTTAAAACACAGGTCTCCCCTTGTTTGTTGAGAAGTATCCCTTCTTGGAGAACAGGTTTCGGTGCCGATGTAGCTAAATTATTAAACGACATATTGTTGTTGTGATAGTGGCTAATGCCTCGATACATAGCACAATCTTCATGTTTGTTTCACTAATTATAAATAGATTTATGGCTTTTTATAGGAGAATGAATAATTAACTAGCACTACAAGATTAAAAATTATCTGTAGGTTTATGAGAAATAACAGGTTAGCTCGCTGAATACAAAGATATACATATAGATGTAGGGCTTATCTACCTACTTACGTACATACTTAAAAACAACAACAATAATTATGTAAAGGGGCAAAAGACTCATGACCAAGGGAATTAAAAGAACACAGATAATTATTAACAATATTTATTAATTTAAAGTTGCTACAGATAAAGACAGATTTAGAATTTACTTTGTTGTTTTAACATTAATGGGGAGACTGAGTTTGCATGTCTCTAACCCTGGAATAATTGAGTGTATATCTTGAAATTATAATAATAATAATAAGTCAAAATATATTGTGCTGTGTGGGCACGACGATCGACCAAAATTGGCCTCGCGATCGACTTGTTGACCGCTCCTGATCTCCTGTGCTGTAATAATTGATTAATTATTATTATTATATATTTAGTTTAGAGAAGATGTTTAACTTATCTATTATATAGTAAAACGGAAATAAAATATATTTATATAACAAATTTATAATAAAAAGTTTTTAATTTTTTTTTAATGTTGGAAGCAAGGAGGAATTATTGTTGTACCGTTTTATATCATAAATCTCTGGAATCCATTATCTGTAATTATTGTTATTATTGTTATTTAGTATCATATTAAATAATTACATAACTGATAAAGAATTTAAATAATAATAAATAAATTAAAATAAATAATGAAGACCTGAAAATCAGGTCGAAACGTCGGCACAAATAAATAATTCGTTTTTTATTGGTGTTTTTTCTGCTGACCGCACCCCCCGACCATCTTTTCCTCTTAAATAATAAATAATACAGTTTCAAAATATTCAATTTTCGATATACTTCCTCTTCCCAAAAAGGACTTATACCGATGTAATAGGTGACTTTGAATATTAAAAATTTCCATATCGGCCCATTGGAGAGGAAGACATTAATTAGATCTAGGTCTGCAATAAAACGAGGACATTAAACAAAACGTGACCAACTTACCTCTCGTTATCTGCAACGGAGTTTATGATGCTGCTTTATCGAAAATATTTTACGCCAGATTTAGCTTAATGTCTATCTGTATAAATCCTTTTGTTGTAATTTCGGAGGTAATATATGGTATAATTATATCTTTAGGAATTATAAAATTATATCGCTCTAACTAGATTTTCTATCAAATTCGATTGGTATTTTAGGTAAAATTTAGTATTGTTTAAGAAATTGAAAAATTAACATGAAAACATTATATTATCTCAGCTATTGTTGTACCTGTTTTCGTATTTATTCTAGGGAGGAAAAAGTTATAAATACACAAATTGGGTATCACAGTCAAATGTTTCCAATTCCTACCAAATTTTAGATTTGATAGAAAATGATTAGATATAATAAAATAAAAAAGAATTTAAATTTTTAGTAAAATTGTTAGTAAAACTTTATAGTAAAAAAAAAAAAAATTATTGATGAGAATATAGTTAACCGTGGATAATATATATATGTATATATATATATATATATAAGGAAAATATTGTTGGAGTACGGTCAGAGAATAACACAAATAACTTTAAAAACTTATTTATTAGTGTCAACGTTTCGGCCAGAATTTCTAGCCTTCATCAGAGCTAAAAACAAAACAAAAAAACAAGATAACAACCAGTGAATAAAAGATATATAGAACGATTAAAGTAAATAATTGTACTGAATGAATATAGATAAAAATAAAGTAAAGAAAGAAGTGGGAAATAAAACTTGTATGGAGGTAATTATGTGAATAAAATAATATGATTAATGAAATAAAAATATAAAGTTATATAATGCAAAGAAACAACGAAATATGGATAATTTAATTTAATATTAATAATTTAAAAAATCAAATTTATGGAAATACAAATATATGTAACTAATGTAATATGTAAGTAAAATAAAAAGAATAAAGAAACAAAATATAAAGTTAAGTAAGACATAAAAGTAATTAGAAAATATGACCATAATAATATATATGGTGAACAAACCTGACCGCATCCTCAATGATCTTGAATTTTTAATTATTAATACGAACTATAATTCATACTAATAAAAGATTAGCATTGCATCCCCAGTATATTAATCATTAAAAAAAAATTAACTTAAACTTGACAAGTTTTAACATACATTATTTACACTAAGTCAGAAAATCTACCTTCCAGTTTACATAGACAACTATCCGATGCCACAAACTAATACAGTAGCATACTTGAGACTTATCTGTGATATTTTGACTAAGACTATTATGACCATAATGTTCCTAATTATCCATGGGTTAATGTGTTTTTTAATAGTTTTTAATTTGCTTGGTGGGCTTTCATTCCACATGGTTTGCCAACTAGATGATATTTCATTTTTCATCGGAACTTATTTCTTGGGGTGTCAGAATGGCCGCGCCCCGACCCAGAAGAGCAAGTGCTTGTTTAGCTGCAATGTCCTCCAATTCGTTTCCAGCGATCCCCATATGACTCGGTACCCAGATAAAGAAAACAGTTTTTCCCAAGTTTTCGAGCATGTTGGTATAGTTATGAATTTTTATGATTGCCGGGTGTTTCGGGTAAATGATCTTCATGGCTTTTAGTGAACTTAAAGTCGGTAATGATAACTATGTTAGTATGCGTCATTATAGCTCTGGTATTAATGAATATTTATATTTTTAAATCAATGTATTTGGATTGGATCAGTTTTTTTGAGTAAACTGTGTCCTTAAAGCTCGGACCTCTGTTCCAATCAAACTGGTAATCTCCTGTTTGCATTGTATTAGAACTTTGAAAAACGAATTATTTGTTTGGCCACCTTCTGTCAGGAGTTGAGTCATTGTACTTCAGGTTTTATAAATTAAACTTATAACAAGGAGAACCATTAGGGAAAATAATAAGGATTAAAAGAAATCTTTTGTAAAGAATGCAAATGAAAGAGGAGACTTAGCCGGAGATAAGCTGGACAGGAACAATCGTTAGCGATAATCCTCAGCGAGGACACAACAACTAACGATCTTTTTTACTTTCCCCTCTCGCCTCCTCTTCCTCTTCCCCCTCTCCTAGCCTTCTAGATCTCCTCAAAGAGTCCCACTATACTTCTAAGCCGATCCGGCGATTTAGGGAATTCCATCCCTAATGGCGGAATGTAGAGCGGGCTCTGATTTATCTCTGAATAATGATCTCCTAACGCGCAGGATTCATGAACTGTGAAAGAGGGGCGTTTAATTGGACGGCCTTTGTCAGAGGGTGGATCAAATAACAAATAGTGAAGGGTCTCAATTCAAACAACCCGTTTGGTACGAATCCTGTACCACTTCAAGCTATACGCGTTTTCCTTGTTCGCTTTTTTTCGCTCTAAATATAGCTGTTACTCTATAACTGTTATATTTAAAAATTCTATGTTGTATATTATTTGGCGAGAAAACATAATAATGCATATGAAATATCATTATTAAAACTTAAACTTTGTTAACTTTTATATTTAACAATTTTATATTGTATATTATATGCCAAGAAAAATTGAAATGCATACAAAATATCGATAGAATAGAAGTTAAACTTTTAAAAAAAATTTGTTAATGCTCCAAATACCTAACATAAATAAAAAGAAAAAAGCATAAATATAAATCCTAACATAAATAAAAGAAAGGTCAGATTATTATTATACTCTATATATAGAGTAATATTAATAATCATCCTAATATATTTTTTTTAATAAATCTTTCTAAAAACGCAGCAATTATTTTATAATATTTATTTGCCTTTGAAACTTTATTATTTCTTTTTTATATTATTGATCGAATGATAAGCGTCAGGGTAAAAAAAAAGTGGCTAAACTTAGTAAATTGGAGGCTTTTTAAAGTAAATTTGATAAATTTAGAAGTGACACAAAAACGTTTTATAATGATCTGCTTATGATTTAGCTAATTGTTGACAATTACTGAGGGATATGGTTTACTATCCTGCTGCTGGTAAAAATACTCTTATCTCGTAAAATATATATTCAAAATGAAACAGTATTACTAGCGTTGAGGAAACTAAAGAAATTTTTTCAATACCTCTTGAAAGGAGAAAAAGGAAAACACAGGACTGTGCAGATTTGCATTTTATTGGATGCTTTCAGAGCTACGGAGAGGACAGAGAAAATAGTTCTCAAACACAATATTCAAGATTGTAATGTTTCTTTTTAATTTTCCGATTTCCATATCTCACCGAGCACCTTGTTCAGAAATTCTGTGGGTAATATAAAAATTTGACTGGAACCCTGCCCGTGTCAGATATCTCCTCACCCCATAGCATTCTCAAGACCGAAGGATTTGAGGAGGCTGAAGATTTGAAAGGCAAATCCTTATTCAAATTCGCATTCAGCACCTCAAGAGGAACTCGTGGCCGATGATATAGGATTGTTGAGGAACGTCCGTTGGAGCAAAAGGGGAGGGCCTTCGCAGGCAGACCATGTGCTCCCATTCCTAAGGCCCCCCTCCTTCCCGAATATATCACGCATTCTTATTATAATATTTTCGACTACAGTACTCTTCCCTCATGCTCTCATCATCAAGTCCTATTCCTTCTCCTCCCGTCTCCTTTCGAGGGGGTTCTATGATTCTCGTTATCCTTATATTTGTATGAGGATTTGATTGTTATTGGATTATTTATCCCTATGCCGAATTTAAATATTTTGTGTGAAAAATCATTTGGCTATTTCAATTGAAATCTGAACTAAAGCATGCTTGCCAAATAGTTCGAAATCAGGAGTGTTATAAATTATTAATAATTAGTAGGAGCTATGGGGGTGCGCGGGTAGCCGCGGGGATAGGCCCGTGGCTACTAATTCCATTGACTTATTCAGCATCTCTGCACGGTCTTCAGATAATGATAATAATTTTACAAGAAGAATTCTTTAGTTCCAACATTAAGCCTCCACATCTCCTTCACTCGATGACATAATTATATTATAATTACACTCACACAAAGGAAAGACTAAAATATAAGTTTATTTTGAGACAAATGAAGAGGACTACTGGTGGTTACAGAGCAGACAGGCTGGAACATGTCATCTAGGCTAATGACAAATACAGTGTTTACTTAGAAAGAAGAAAATATTTATTTTGTTTAAGGTTTTTCCAGTACTTACTTTTAAGTAAAAGGTGTCTCTTAAATAAGTAATTGCTTATACTTAAAAGTTAATACTTTTAATAAAAGTAAACGCTTGCAAGTATTTGCTTTTTTTTATTCATTAGAGAGAGTGTTGTGTGAAAAGGTTACACTTTTACCGGGTTAAATTATTTAGATCTTTGTCTAATATTCACAACTTAAATAAAATCAAAACTAGATAAGTTGTTCATGTTATGAATGAATTAAAAAATTGAAATATTTATTATTTAAAATAAAATATAAGTAACTCAACTAACCGTGATATTTCTTACTGCAAATAAATTATTTTGTATTTATTATTCAAATTATTATATTTCCAAGTTCGAATCCGGCTGGGCAGAAAATTGTTTTCTGTTATACTGTATCCGTGAGTCAACTCTTGTGGGTTGGGGTCCACCCAGCCTCCTAAATTGGGTACCCTTAATTTGGTAAAAATCTAGCTGTCGAGAGTGATTCTGACCAAATCACCTCCTTGCATAACCGTTGGTCTAGTAACTGTACACCGTTACAAAGTACTGACCCTTCATGTGTTGTAGCTGTATAGATTTTATTTCATTTTAGTAGGAGCTATATTGTTTTAATATATTCAATGGGTTCTCCTAACAAAATTAGTGTTCAGTGTCCAAAATGGAATTTATTAACTTACTGAAAAATTATAACGAATTCACTAGGAGAATCATAATGAAGTAATTAATTGACTTGGATTATATCCATTGATGTTTTTAATTATATCCGAAATCAAATTTACATATAATTTAATAGAATAAAATAATATTTCTGTGATATAGAAACATTGTAAGATATAAAATATACTATTTATATGATATTTGAGGAGCATAGAGTTTCTAACTGATGTGGGAGGCGCCCAATTACTATATAAAATTAATTATTTATAGATAACAGCTTCATTAACGACAGATTATATGTTTAATAAGCCTGGTATAACATCCCGTCTCGTAGAATGAATAGGTGTCATGGATTAGGGTTATTTTCTTATTTTCTTTGAGTGTTTTTTTTTTATTATTTGTTTTTAGTTTTTGTGCTGTTTTAGGTAATTTGGATATGGTTCTTGAGACTTATGGAACAAGTCAGTCTTTAACAGGTCTAAGTTTCATTAGTTACAAGTTTTAATTAATTCCATTAAGCTTATCTGAGTTTAAAATAAACTAGCTGTTATAAATCACCTCTTCGTACTTACATACCTAATGAGCTCCGAAATTAGAAACATTATTTTCCAGGTACCTTATTTTTTACTTAGGAATTTCTAATTTATTATTACACTTTGATACATCAAGTTTTAGGTCGTCTGTTCGGTATCCTTATGGATTACGGAGCGTTCATAGTTTGTTTCTCATAAATTTACAGTGTTAGGGCTTATGGAGAAATCGGTCTATGAGTAGTACCGGTTCAAATCCGACCTGAGTAGGTTGATTTCTATTTCGTATTGGGCCCACGGAATAGATATCGGCCTTCCCACTCTATTTATTAATTATAATTTTGTACTTTTTCAGCCTCTATTTCAGGTCTTCATCAGAATTTACCTACATTGATTCATGAGAGTGCGGATTTTCCATTGGAAGTCCATTGGAAGAATGTCGTTCCTTGTCCCTATCGCTTCAACCTTCCAGGAGAATCATCGGGATGGCAGTTTAAAGTTTTTTCCTACAGCTGAAACTATTTTCCATTTATCTTCTGGAAGCCCAATAGAATTGCAATTTTCTTTACTTGTTGGTGTTGACGTCTCTAATTTTTATTTTCTAAGATCACGGCATTGCAAGAGGTCTGATTTGAGTCAAAAGGTATGTCTCTGTACAAAGTGGCCACTTAGAGGTGGGTTTGATTCTAATCATTTGTAGATTGGCTTGGAGGTAATGGTGTCCATGGGTAATCTTATATTAACACCAAAGTGTTTTCTTCTTGTATCCAGGGACATCTTCGAGAAGTTAGTTTCACCTTTTCCACTTGTCTGATTTTTCGTCATTATTTTATACATTCCCAAATTCTTACTTCTAGTTCCTTCTGTCATTAGTAGAATGATATGTGTGAGATGGCAACACTGCGTGGGCAACACTGAGAAGGAGAGCGGGGGAAGGTTTTTTGGTGTTTGTCGAGAACAGTGTTAATAAAAGTGAGAGTGCGTATAATTAATTATCTTAGTTCGCTGAAAGTTATATTAGTTGTAATTTGACTTCTGAGTTGTGAGGGACTCTTTCTGTTAATATTGAGATTATTCTGTAACCATTAATGTAAGTGTTTAAGATAATATAATAGTGAGGTTTGTTTATTCTTCATCTCTCTTATTTCTCCTTTTTTTGTAAAAAAAAGACTATAGCCCCTACAATATGCACTCTGACTCAGAAGAAAGCATGCATACTATTGCTAATCTATCAGCTTCTTCATTACATGCAATCCTAAAGTGACTTGGTACCCACTGTAACAAGAACTAGTGTCCCTTAAGAAATAGGCTACTGATTGCGTTTTTGGCGCTTGTTGGATTGTTTCAAGTCGCTCTTTCAGGGCTGTAGATTGCCGAGATTACAACTCGTGAATCAACAAAGAATACAAAATTTTGTATCTGATGCATCCAGGGTTTTGCCTTCTGATAGACCTGCTTTCCTATTATAATACTCTGGAGATCAATATCCAGAGCCAGTTTACTCCTAGGGCTCTGTCTGCAGAACTTTTAGAGTAGATATGTAGCCACTGGAGTTTTGGATATTTTTCCTCTATCATTACCATTCTTCTTGAGTTCCATGCCATCACATCTCGATAGTCATCTCCCATGTTACAAACTTCAGTTTTCTTGGAAGTAAAGTACAAATGACTCCCTATCTTGCCAGTCATACTGACATATTAACTCATCTGCTGTCATTAGAAAAAGATTTTTTGTGTTGGCAATCTGGTGGTCGCCCGGGTATACTCTCGCTAATGTTATACAGGAAGCAGCTTACATTTTTCAATGATGATTGAAATAACTTTTCTTATATTATATGTTATATTTTAATTTTTTAACATACTTTTCCATATAAAGAATTATTCATTGTAGCTCTGTTATATGATTAAGTTTATCTATTGAAGCAAGTTTAATGAGTTTCTGAAACAATCATTACTTTTTGCCGTATTTCCTATATTCTGAATCGCTGTCTATCATTACACTGGATCAATTATGTCTGAAGGATCAAGATTTTCGAGTTTATAATCTTAAACAGGTCAAAATTATTGAGTCAATATCCGTTTGTGGAGTATATTGTGGAAATAATATGGACACATACTCTGTATCTATCACGTTCAATAATTTTGCTTATTAAGGTGGCACTCTATTTTATATTTTTTAAGTGCCCTAAGGTGAACTTAAAACAGAAAAATACGTCAATAATTAACAACGAAAAGAGAAAAGCAAATAAAGAGGCCGGGAGAAGGTTAATGACAAGTAAGAAGAAAACAAATAGAAGTAATCGTCACAGACCCCTAGCGCCCCTGGTTTATAAATGAAGAACTGTTAAGTGTTGGCCGGGTTTAGCCGAGCCATTACCCGGCTCTTATAGCCTCACACTCACTGTCTTCTTTCTTAGCTCTCTTAAATTTACCTTTATTTCCGACTTCACTAACTCACCTTTACCTTTACCGCCCCTCCCCCCCTGAGATCTGTATTCTACAGCTAAGGTGAATTTATGATAAGAAATCCACCCCCTCTAGGCCCCTTAACTACTTCTTATAGCGCTCCAGTTAAGGTTTTTTGTCTGCTCCCTTGGCGCTCCTCTACCCTTGACTCCTCTTATTTAACTGAAATTTACATTTATGTGATTGTATATAATCTAAATATACCTGCCTATTAAAGAAGCCTTATTTAATTAAATTCGTAGTACGACTTTCTTATTAAATTTAAAGGCTCTTTCAGGTCGCTTGTTGTTATTTTTATCGTTTAATAATATTCTACTATCATTGTTCAACAGATCTTCTACCTTTATGGCTAACAGGAATCTTGATGTTAGACTGAAATTACTGGGAATACTTATCGTTTCAGGCTACATCGAAATTTAATAACGAAACTCTCCTACCTTTATTAAAATGTTTAAAATAGTTGGTTCTGAAATGAGTGGTATTTTAAGGTCCAAGTAAAAAACATTAAAAAAAAGAAAGAAAAAAGTTAATATTTTAGCCTAACGTTTACCAAAATCATTGCACAAAATTATTTAATAATATAATTTTAAACGTTTATCTTTAGCGATGAATAACAAAAACATAACATTGGTCTGGAATATATGGCCCAATCCGTGTTATGACATTATCTACGTTTATGTAACTTGAAGTTTTAGTGACTATTTCTTTTATAACACCTATAGGCCGAGGCTCCATAGGCGTTAATTCCTCCTTCTTCAACACTAATTATAATTCTCTCTTTTTTATAATTTATTGGCTTCCAGCTTCTCATTTCTACCACTCCATCTTCATCAGTTATGTTCATAAGGATATCCTTTTGCTAATAAGGAGCAACGGTCGAAAAACACTGTTACATGTGTTCTACATAGTACAGAACTGACTGCATTTTCGTAGATATTTATGTATTCCTTCTTGCAATTAAAGGAACAAACTTATACTTGAGTGTTGTTCGTATGGATAATTATTCAGATGTCGGAATGGAACGATCAAACTATTTTTTCAAAAAGTAAAAAAAATCGATATTTTAAATTTACGATGGGGTGAAGCCTTGTAGCAATGTTCAGAAAACTCGAAACGCTTTGAAGAAAAGTCGAATATTCCAAAATTAGTACTTGAAAGTTTTAAAAAAAAAAGTGGACTTCACAACTATAGGGTGGCAAGCACTGATTTTTTTTCGTTCTGAAGCCTATAGTCGATGCACTGTTTTCATATTGTTATCGCTAGTTGTTGCAGTCCAACTATTGTTGGAATAACTGGAATAAGTCTGATTATCATAATATCACTTAGTCTCATAATATCACTTGTATAAACTAATGCTGCTTATTTCTTCAACTCTACATGGTATATAATTGTTAGCTCAAAGTAAAATCGATTTCCTTTTAGTTTTAATTGTATTTAATTGTCAGGTATTCTCGAGAACAAAAGTATACATGTACTTTTTTATTCGGATTTTATTTTTTTGATCTGCCTGGTGGGCCTAACATGGTTAATGTAAGAGTTAGTTTTTTTTTTTTTTTTTAACAATTGATTATGGAGAAGGGTCTATATAGACTCATACATAAAACCTCTCCTTAAACGTAATAAATAAATAAAAAAAAATTTAGATAAAAATAATAATTCTTAATAAAAGAGAAAATTAAGGTTAATAACAAAAATAAAGACAGTCGTAGACCTAACAAAACAAACAATTGACCTCTAACGGGTAAAAAAGAATACAAAAACAAGTTAATTTGAAAAATATAAAAAAAAATAAATAAATAAAATAAAAGTAATTACAATAACAGAACAGATAAAAATAGAACATATACCATGATGTCCTGCAGCAGCTTGGGGTTCAGTCTTCGGGTTGTAGTTGGGTGTCCCAAGTTGTAGGTTACTGCTCCTTTAACTGTAGGTAGCTGGGAATGGAACTTCATGAACCTTTTTTTGATGTAATCTTTTATTGGCTATATTTGTAATTCCCGATGCAATTGGCTAAAACGTATATTGAAGTCATTATGTTTGATTCGTCAGTAGTATAAACGGGTCTGACAATTGTTATATCTAAAGAAAGATTATTGAATTTCATCCTAGTCACCCCCGTCGGTTCATGGCCACAATCCCTCCACCGTAGAGTGAAGGTGTGGAGTCTGCTTACCGGAACAGTACGACTAACTGATTTGCTTTGCTGATAACATGCTAATACCGTTAGCTTGTGAATACGAAGCAGGATGTGTTTTATTGGGTGACGGCAGGAGGGGGGGGGAGCGGAGGGCGCTTACGTAATTGTAGGAATTAATGTAGCCGTTATTGACTCGAAGCCCTAATTGAAATTTCAAATGCTCTAAATTGTGCGACAGCGGTGAATATAAGCTGCCACGCTAAACAGTGATCATCGTATCATTATGAACGCTTGAAGAAACCATGCTATTACCGCTCGTTAGAGGAACACCTGCCAGTTCTGGTCCCGGCCATTCTCTCTCTTAATGCTCAGTAATTATGAACAACAGTTTTTTTTATTTAAAAAAAAGTATTTGGAATCCATAAATTCATAAAAAAAGCTTTTATCTTACTTTTATGAATCCTAGACATTTACAATGTAGAACATCGATTTTTTATATATTTTAAAATTAATTTCTTATCAAATATTACCCCAGATTTCTGAAGTACCGGCTGTGGTATATGATTTTAAGAGTCCAGAATCGACTCAGGAATGGTAGACCATTTTGTAAGCATACAAAAAAAAGGTAATTATTCACCACTCTTCTTTAGAGATAGTAACGTCGTCATCATCGATCAAGAATCGTTAAAATTGAATGATTTTAAGGTGAGAGAAGAAAAGCTCAAAGGAGAGGATTGGCGAAAAACTGAGAAAACTACTAGATTTGACTGAATATTTTCATCCCCAATATTTTCAAATGTTTTATCGCTTATTCTATTCAGCATAAATTTATATATATATATATATATATATACATACTTAGGAAAATTTGTTAATTTAAACAGTACCCTAAACATATAATTATTTTATATATTAATATATGTAAGATTAATATTATTGTATTATTTATTATTATGTTCAATGTTTAATAATAATATGAATTTATTACATTTTATTCAATTTGTTTTATAAAATTGTTATAACAGAGGAATGGAATGTTTTTCACAAGAGTTGATTATTTTAATCTTTAGCGCACTTGCTCAGCCTCCACTAGCTCGTGATGTGGCGATTGTGGGATCCTCAGGTCAATTGTGTAAATATTGTATATTAGAGTGTAAATGTTATTAGTATTTTTTCTTTCATACACATAGTTTAATTATGTTCATTTTGTTTATTGTTCTGTTTGTAAAAAATTTGAGAGAGTTTTTTTTTCATTTATTTTATTTTAGTATGTTTGAGATCATTCATCACTGTTAACTATTGCTCACAACTGTGTGGCAGATTGTAATATCTATCAATAAATTAAAAATATTTAAAAAAAATATATATACTTTAATAGAAACCATTAATATTTTTTTTCCCCTAATTTCAACCAAAATACCACAGATGCCGTTGGATTTTCAAGAAATCGTTAATTGCATAATGAACAACAATGGGAATCAAAATATCAGATTATCAAAAAAGGTTTTTTTTTTTATTTGAATATATCGAACAAAATTTCAATACCAGAAACACAAGTTCAATAATATTGTGCAGTAATGCTGTGCGTGTATGAGGTTAGAATGAAAGCAATTAGTTTTATTCTCAATTACTATTCATTTAATCGTCGTTTATATTTAATTTAAAAGCATCACATTGCTTTGTTTTCATTCTATTTCAATTTTATTGTAATCTCAGCAACAAAAGAAGAAAAATATACGGGCCGTGATTGGTATTTGGATAAACTTTAATTAGAAAAAAATCCTTGGTATATAGTAGATGGCGTTTTAGAAAAAAATTGAAAATATTTTATTGTCAGACATATGGTTCTGAGAAGTGAAGTCGAGCATTGGAATGGAAAAGGTAAGAGGAAGTGGGGAATTCTGTTTCCAACAATTCCAAGTACAACATTAACCCTTCAACATAATATCAGTTGTAGGTTCTTGAGGAAAGGGGCACAACAATAAAAAGTCTATGTTACAGTGAGATGCTCACTGCCAATCTAAATCTTGCAATGCATAGCAAACGCCGAGGGCTGCTGCCAAAATATGTTGGGTTGTTGCATGTCCCGTCCGCATAGAATTATGCTAAAACGCTCCATGAACTCAATTTTGAAGGACTGGCTCATCCTCCATGCAGTCCTAATTTTGCCCCTTCTGACTATCACTTGTTTGGTCCAAGGAAAGACATTAAGGGGCCATCGATTTACCTCAGACGAAGCAATGAAAGAAGCGGTGCATTTCTGGCTCCCAGCCGAAAAGCTTCTATTATGAGAGCATCATGAAGCTTGTACAATGATGGACCATGTGTGTTGAAAGGAAGGGGACATGTCGAAAAATTATGTACTTGTAAGTTTCCTATAAAATGTTCTGCAGTTACAAGCAGTGCAAGAAAAACTCCATGAAATACGTCCTGCACTCGTCAATCGTAAAAACGTCATTCTTTTTCACGAAAATACGTGACCAAATACTACAAGGGTGACTCAAGAAAAACTTCTTGAGCTTCTATGGTATGTTTTACCATTGATCTTACCTCAACAGACTACAACCTTTTCTGTTCCTTACAAAACGTTTGAATGAAAAAATCTTAATTTCAGGCTGTCGAAAACTTTTTCCAGTCCGAACCAACCACATTTTATAAGGAAGGAATTAATAAACTGCCGAAAAATATAAAATATATAAATATATAGAAGGCTATAGATGATAAAGGTGAATACATACATAATTAATTAATATAATTTTGTTATTTAATTAGAGCAAAATAAGATACTTATGACTCGACCTATTATTTTATTTTCATAATTTTCAATCAAAATAACAGTCGGTTTTCAAGAAATTGTTAATTGCATCGTGAAAAATAATGGGAATCAAAAAACGTTTTACAAAATTCCAATCCTAGTTATTAGCAAGCATAATACAAGAGCCCAAAAGGAGAAAAAATACAATTATTTTTTGATTAATTTAATGAAAATTATGTATAATTACTAGTCAGAATTGATCAGTCTGCCAAGTATACATAGGGGAAATAAAAAATAGCGGCTGTTTCAAAAAGCTAAAAATAATTAATTTTTTATTTGAATATAGAGCTAAAATCGTTAAAACTTCAACAACAATAGAAAATCTAAGAGAACACCATTTAAAGTAGACACCATTCGAGTCACAGCTCCAACGAATTTTAAAAGGTGAACAAACGTAGTGAGTTTTCAATGGGATTTTAAGGTCTCCTACAGAATCAAATCTGATATCTTAGTACTACTTTAACATCTTAAGGGTCATATCACACAGATTATGTGTGTTAATGTCCACATAATTTAATTTATCTTCTTCTAGTACAAGAGCCCAAGAGGAGAAGAAAGGCAGTTATCTCACCCCAATTTCTGATTACTTTAATGAAAACTATGTATAATTAATAGTAAAAATTGATGAATCTCCAAGTATAGGTAGGGAGAATAAAAAATGGTGGCTGTTTCAAAGCGATAAAAAAAACTAATTTTTCATTCGAAGCTCTACATCTTAAAAAGTAGGAACAAAACAAAAAACCTTAAGAGAACGTCATTTAAAGTAGAGTCAATTTTCTAAAATATATGTCCTAATAGAACTCTCTACGTTCAATAGTTCTCAAGATATAGCTTTTTAAGAAGCAACATTTCATAAAAATATTGTACAGAACGTACTGAAAGATCAAAACTTAGTGAATTTATTTTAAAAATCTATATCTCAAAAACCATTTGACGTACAGATGTCTATTAGCATTATAAATAAAGCTAGTTTAATGAGCTATAAAGTGGTTTATGACCTTTAATTTAGTAGTTTTCATGATATTTTCTAAAATAAATTGATTTATAGTTGTTCGGACAAATTTTCATTTGCCAAATTTATATTCATATGCGAATATCATAAAAACTATTCCATCGAAGATAAGTGTCATGAACTACTTTATAGTAAGTTAAATTTCCTTTGTTTTGAGTGCTGTCTTATGGGTCTAGAGATATATTTTTCAAAATCAAACATTCTAAATGAACAACTAGATATATAGTTTTTTAAAATGATATATCTCGACAACTATTTGTGTAAATAGCTCTATTAGGAATAATATTTCAGAAAATTTACTCTTCTTTAAATAATGTTCTTTTAGATTTTCTAGTGTTGTTCGTAGTTTTTAAGATATAGAGCTCTTTATGAAAAATGAATGTTTTTGAAACAGCCACCATTTTTTATTCCCCCTATCTATGCTTGGCTGACTCACCATTTTTGACAAGTAATAATACATAGTTTTCATTAAAGTAATTAAAAATTGTTTTTTTTCTTCCCGGTTCTTGTACTATTAAGAGTGGAGTGGCATACAACGTGGAAAATCCAATTTAATCTCGGTGACTGAAGCCCGGATTGATGCAAGACATTCTGCTATGAACTCTGTTTTTTATTCTAAAATTCTATCTTTGTAAATCGTTATCATGTTTTTTGTAGATTTATTTTTTTACTGCCATCTTTTTTTGCAATATATTACACATTGATATTTTAAATACATTGCTACTTAGCGCTCTGTAACAAATCAAGATGGATTAAACCCTGATCACAAAACCTTAAGCTGTTTCTCCTAATCACTCAACCTAAAGCAAGTGAAACTGACTGAAAGGAGGTTAGTATCAGTAATGGCGGAGTTGGCCGTGGAGTCCCTAGAACCGAGTTGAACTACAAATCAGTCAGTTCGCGAGCGGGATTAGGGCAAGTTTCACTGCCAAAATTATAGAGGTATTAATAATGGAGGGTGGGAAACTTTTCGCCATTCCTCCTCCCGTACCAGGGAGGTAATAGAGAATAATCTCTCCCACCTCCCATAATGCCTCCTAGCTTCTCTTCCTTTATCTTCTTCCACTTTGTAAATGATATTTTCCGAATCTGTTTTTGTAGATAGGATTGGATATGAGGTGGTGTACTAACCAGTAGTATAGTTTTGTAATTAATATATATATCTGTACCGCTACAATCCATGAAGTTGCTCAACGGTCGTGCTAGGAGGTTATTAGGACAGAATCACGCTCTACAGATTTTCATCCATTTATGGGTACCTAATTTATGAGGTTAGGTGAATACCAGAAGGCTCCCGAGCTGGTTTACTGCAACAGTGAAAAAGAAAATACTTATGGAAGATTATTGATGATTTACCGTGTGTATAGATGAATGGAATATGATCCGGGTGCGGTAAAAAAAAAAAAAAAAAAAAACTCAAATAGTAAATAATTATTTTATTTTTATTGAGCCAACGTTTAGGGCTAAAACAAGATAAAAAAACTTGACATAGTTACAAAAAAAAACATAACATAACATTATGTTCCACTTTTTTTTTTTTTTTTTTTTTACCGCACCCGGACCATATTCCATTCAGAAAATAATTATCTTTAACAGCTGGATTCGTACCCGGGTTCTTGGTGTTACTTGCACAGTACCTTACTTCTGAGCTACCCGATCATATAGCTCAGATAGTCAAGAGTTGAGACTGAAGAGAATCATGAATTGCTTCTAAGACTTACTTTCGGGGTTCTCAGTCGCTCTCATGTATCCCTTTGGTATACCAAAAATAAAAAAAAATTGAGATAAACGAAAACAAATCAAAATATTGATTTAAAAATACAGAGGTTACAGCAGAATGTCTCTAATTAGTTCGGGCTTTAATTCGAGATGAAGTCTGGTTTTCTTCGTTTTTCCGAAATTTCAATTAATATAAATATTAAACACAGAGTTACTGAGCTAGTTAAAATAACTTAAAGTTTGGCCATACTTAGAAGTAATTGTAAATTAAATCCTATCAATGGATTGTTATGTAAAAGTATTGGAACACAATTCTTTACCATTCTAGGAGATGTGTAGACTTAATGTGACCAGTTTATTTTTAGGAATATCGCCAATTTCTCCTGAATATTGAAATTAACTAATATATTAGTATTAACTATTTTTGTGCACTTAACGAGCTTGATCCCTGGTATACAGACACGTTTTTAAGACAAGACTTATTTTCAATGTACGTTGCAAAATAGTAAAATCGTTTAGAAATATAGAGCAGCTCTACAAGGATAAAATATCAATGAGTAATCTTTATTCCTGTTATTTTATGTTAATTACTAATATTTATTCACCTAATCATGTGATAGGGGGTGACGGTAGCAGCTTGGTAACGCGCCTGTCTGCCAACCATTGGTTGCGAGTTCGATCCCGGCCCTACCCGGGATTTTTTCAAGCAAAAAATTAAGCTATACTCACTCACAATCTCCCTCCGGGCATTTGTGAGGCCCGTCAGCCAATGGATGGCACTCAGAAAAATAGGCGTGGGAGTGACGGACCCACCCTATGAAAACCACGTCGGGAAACGCGCGATGTATTTCTTGGTACTCCACGGTCTGTCGCGCCAATAAAAAAAAAATGTTATTTGACTAGTAAAACTATAATACCATTACTTACATGTAAAAAATGATTAAAACAAAAAAAACTGATGGATATGGGGATGGATTTAATCTATATAATTCCCCATCACTTTATAAAGTTCCTTGAACAAGCCGGGATTCGGGTTACTTGGGCCTCAGCGTGTGTACCAGCCCTTAAACATTTGTAAAGCCAGTCTTCCCAGAATCCGGCTTTAGTCCCCTAGTTTACTAATGAAAAGTTGTAATCCTTCCAACAAAGATTTCAAAACTGTGAACAAGTCCCGAATTACCATGTATGTATATGTGTGCTCGAAAGCACATATACAACCTCATCGCATTTCTGTGAACGCCGGTCTATAAAATGTAAATTAAAGGAGTTCTAATTTAATTTTACTAATCATCAGTGTGATATATTAATTAATTAATTAACCAATTGTTGAAATATTTATTATTTGGTTTTATATTCGAGTCATTAATATATTACTTTTTTTTTTATTTATTTATTTATTGATATTTACAACTGTATAAAAAAAAATACAACAAGTAAATTTTATCATAATGACATAATGATATGATACAGGACGTAGAGAAACTACCCAGTAGTAGAACTCTAAAAACAGTTTACAATATAAGGTCACGAGGCCATCTTATATATTACCTTACATTTGCTTTTCCTTTATATTTATGTATATTACGTTTTTCCTTAATGAATATTAATATGTACTACTGTTATAATTACTGCGTTGCATTGGTATATTCCCTTATACAATTTTTTTTTTTTTAAGTTAACTAAAAAAAGTTTAATGTAGACTAGCGGGCTCGTATTGAAGTTGAATGAATGAAAAAATAATTTTGTATAGGACGATGGTCAAGGTTGCGGTCAAAGGAGAAACAAAAATAGTTGTAAACTTTTTTATAGTTGTAAACTATTTTTGTTTCTCCTTTGAACGCAACCCTGACCATCTTCCTATACATCATTTTTTACGGTCAACTATATATACATATATAAAAAATAATTTTATTCCGGGACATATGTCCCCTTAGATTAAACACATGGTTCATACATTAAGATTTTTGTCTGGCAAGGATTTACAAGTTTTCAGTAAGTAAAATGAAATCACATTGGTATATTGGCTTAACTACTGTTTATAATGTTAATCAATATATGTCTATTTATTTGATTACAATGATGTGCAGGTTCGGTTATACAATAAGTGGAGGAATAGGTGTTGTTTAAAGGAAAGAATAGATGAGGACTGGAGGAATGGAGATGAGAAGAGAATTCCAGAAGGAGGTTGCACGTATGACGAAGGATTTTCTATAGAAGCCCATAGGCTATAGGATGGCATATATAAATCAATCGGTTGAGATCTGGTAGTTTAATGGGTGGATAGATGAACGAAGAGCGAGGAGATCAAGGATATAGGTAGGTTTTATTTTTATTTTAAGAACTTGGAATAGGAAAACACCAAGAAGGTATTGCCTTCGGGAGGTTGGATAGAGCCACTTCAACTCGGTATATCAGCGGGAGACTTGAGAGCGCCTTGGGAACCCAAAGATAAATCTTGCTAAGCAATTCATGCAGATAGCCCTCCATAGACTTGGTTCCTTGGAACTGTTGCCGAAATGGAGGAATACGAGAGAGGATACTAGGAACTGACGCGTGTTCTGGGGAATGGAATTACGGACTCTTAAGAATTGCTGGAGTACAGTTATGGATTTGTGTGTGATTAGGGAAATGTGAGTATTCCAGGACAGGTGTTGGTCGAAGGTGACTCCAAGGTTTTTTATTGTAGGATAGAAGTGAGTCGGTTAGTTATTAAGGAAGAATAGAAGACAGTAAGGGAAGAAATGAAGAAGGCGCATGGAACCAATAAGAACGGTCTTGGTTTTTTCAGCGTTCAGGTTCAAATTATTGTTAAACGCCCATGCGTTAATGCTATCAATATCTTCTTGTATCTTTTTGGATGTTCAAAAAAAAAAGATCTGAAAACCAGGAAAGGCGAAAAATGTAAACAAAAAATTTTTATTTTAGGTCCCACGAAATGCAAACTTGACCCCAACCCTGGTTAGAATAGGTTGTTACTTCTAGATAACCCCTCCTATGTCAGAAATGACCTGGTAGGGGCTAAAAAAGAAGAAATGTATTCCTCATTTTTTGAGGTAAGAAAATATATTTTTTAAAGTTTCATTTTGTCTATTAGTAATTATTCATCATTCTACTAATTCGGAATGAAAAGGAATATAACAATTGATCATCAACAATGATGAATAAATTAACATTTTTTTATTTTCTGATAGTCGTTTATGAATAAATTGAATAATGTTTGACCGAAGTAGAATCCTTGTGGGAAACTGTTTCTTTTCTTTATTGTCTTTACCATGGTTGTTTTACCGTTTTCTTGTTTGGATGTATCAATCTTTGTATTTAAATATGATTAAAGATGTAAATTCTAAGTAAAGTGATGCTTAAAAAGTACATTTTTCTTCAGGTTGGAGTGGGTTTTTTTAATGCAGATGATAGAATATAAAAAGTAAATATATTCGGAACAAGAACGACATTTGCTAAAAATGTCTTATTATTTTTTTTATTTTGTTGGAATAAAAGTTAAATATTATAATAAATCATCCTTTTTTCTTTTTAATAAAGAACAATAAACCGATACAACTCAGTTTATCCCAGTCTCATAAAAGTGAATGTATCCGGGGATATAATTTATATCCAGATGAAGACAGATTAGTACTGAACAATTTTCCTGGCCACCGAAAAAAGCTTTTGAAATAAACATTTATAGCTCGGGTAGCTATAACGCAAAATATACCCAAGCTCTGTTATTAGGGCCAAGCCAAGGACTAAAACCTATAATACTCCAAAAGCCTTTTACCCCCAATTTAATATTCTTTCGATTGCTTTCTTTTACCATCTTTTCTTCGGATCTCCTCTTTCTCCCTTGGTTATTGTTTTACTCAAAAGAACACAAATGCGCTTTTAATAAAATGAACCGAGGAGAGAGGGAGGGGGGCTGGAATGAAAGTATTCTCATAATTAATATTCCGGGAAGAAAAACTTGGCAAAAAGTTCTGGAAATGGCTATAAGTGCTTAGAATGGATGTTAAATAGTTTAGGTTAAGAAGAACTTTATATTCGAAAAATAAAAATAGAATATATTTTCTAAAAATAAATTTTGTAATAAATATTACTCAACGGGTTATAATTTTTTTTTCAATTATATTATTTGAAGAATATATTATAGTCTTATTTTTACTTCTTCAGTTCTTTGTTATAGTAGAGGATTCGATCTAAAAACAGCTATTCTTCAACTTGATATAATATAACAAATAAAAAAAAAATCACAAAGTTTTTACTTATTAATTATTTACGTTCTTAGGAAGGAAAACTTAGGTTTTATGTAGATCGGTGGGCTTTTATCGAAGTTAAAAAAAACAAAACAAAAAAACAAATCTGAAGACCACAGAAGGCGAAAATTATGAATAATTTTTTTATTTTTCTATTGCTATAAAAATTCGTAATTAATGGTCTATTGAGGTGGAAATAACGAATATAATTTGTTTCTAGCTAAGGATATAACAGTTTTTATTAATTCAATATCATATCGGCCTAGTGGGCCTTGCGTGATTGATATAACAGTTACAATTTTTTTTTAAACAGTTGATTATGGAAATTGAATTTTAACAACTAAAATAAAATACTTCGATAAAAATAATAGTAATTAATAAGAGAGAAAAGTAAATTTAATAACAAAAACATCGTCATTCGTGGACATAACAAAACAACGATTGCCCTCTAATGAGGAAAGTTAATTTAATGAAAGGTTTTTTTTTTATTTTATTTATTTATTGATATTTACAACTGTATAAAAAAATACAACCAGTAAATTTGATCAAAATGATATGATACAGGATGTAGAGAAACTACCCAGTAGTAGAACTTTAAAAATAGTTTACAATATAAGTTCACGAGGCCATCTTCTTTTCAGGCGCCTCGGAGGATTGCCTTGAGAGGAAGCAAGATTAGAAACGAGTGGGTTTGGGTGGTTAGGGAGTTTATTATGGAAGGAATAATATCGGGTTCGGGCTAGATCGGTTACATAAGGAACATTTAGGTCTTTATGGATGGTTTTATTAGTAACAAAATAAGGATCATTGAGGATTTTATGAAGGATTTTGGATTGTAAAGATTGGATACGAGAGGAATTCGAAGGTTTAGTGGAGCACCAAAGATCAACTCCGTATGTCCAGATGGGCCTTATTATTGTCATGTAGATAAGTCTTTTGTAATGGATTGGAAGTTTGGACCGTTTGTCTAGTAAATGTTGTAATAGTCGGAATCGACGAGCAGTTTTCTATCTTTTCAGTCTTGCTTGTATGAGGATTCCATGTCAGTCGTTTGTCAAGATTTAGTCCTAAGTAACGGATCTGTTCAACAGGAATAAGTGGGGTATTATTAAAAGATACAGTAGGGCAAGACGAAGATTTACGACGAAGGGTAAATGTGATTTGGTGGGATTTATTGGTATTTATTTTAATCCTCCAGTTTTGCCGCCATTCTTCAAGGGTAGTGATGTGGGATTGGAGGGTTTGGGATACAATGGAAGGATCATTATTCACTGGAAATAGTTATGTGTCATCGGCATATGTGGTGGGAAAAAAGATAATTAAAATTTTTTATATCTTCTTATGACATCTGTCTCATTATTTAAATGGTTTTCTGAAACTGAATGGAGTCTTATGAGAAAAAATTGCAAAAATATGAAAATATATTTACATATATAAAGATATATATAATATAGGCTGTAAATGCCTCAATTAATTTTTTTTTTATTTTTAAAAATACTCACCATGCTAGGAAAACAAACATGACTTTATCCGTCATAGTTGCAGGAAAAGGTAGATAAATAACTGCATTTACCACTTCCTTTCCCCTGTTACTAAGGATCTCCTTAAAGTACATAAAAATTCACTTCCTACCTCCTCTCATCTCTATGGGTTTCCGAGAAAAAAGTACATGAAAAACTGACATTCTTTTCCTCCTCTCTCATTTTATTTGTTATCTACCTCTACCTAGCCATTTCTGACGTACGGAAGGGGGCAGGTCTATATCATTAAGAGAGGGAAGATCTATATTTATTCCTTAGCACCTTTACGAAATATAAGTCAACCCCCTGCGCGGGAATCTAACCGTCCTCGCTGTAGTTCGAGGTGTCAATGGCGACGGCTGAACACACTCGGTTACAATCTCCCTATTACCTAAGAATTTCCTTAAACAATTGTAACCCTTAAAGAAGAAATCTTTTTATTCATTTTTAGTTGGATCTCGTTCAAAACCTATACAAAAAATATATATGAATATTTGTCTGTATAATATTATTATTACCCGCTTGCTAAATAAAGATGAAATTCATTTATTGAAGCAATATTTAAAAAAAAAGTTGATTGATTATGTAAATTTAGCAATTAATTTGTAAATTGATTTGTTTTAATTGTGTAAGACATTTTTGTTTGGGCCGTCTGTAGCTCAAATAGTTTGGCGTTGGTCTATTAATCTGAGATTTACGGGCGGCGCCGGTTCGAATCCGGTCTGAGGCGTTGACTTTTTTCATTAAATGGCGGTCCCACAAAATGAAAAACTTTCAAACGCCATGGTTGTTAGAATAAGTTGGTCACCTATATCTTACCGCTAAAAAGACATTTTTGTTTTTCTATAAAAATATGAATGTGTATATTTTTGTACGATTGTACATTGTTCCTTTATTTACTTATTTATGTTGTTTTTTCTTTTCTTTGATTTATCTTTGTGTGCTTCATTTTTCTCCTGTTTATTTTTTTTTTCTGTTAACATTTGCAACCCCAAAATAATAATTACCAGGGCATATTTTAACTGGTAGGAACAAAAGCCACTGAAGCTCTCACTGCAGGTAACATCCTGTACTACGTTTTTTTTCTTTTATTAAATTAAATATTCAAGGTATATTAAATTTGAATGAAACGTGAACATTTGCAAATAAAATGAAAATCAGTTTTACAGTCGAATAAGGGATTTTTATACTCGATATACTTAAGGGGTTTTATACTCGATGGGAGAAAAACAAAGTAAAAATAAAAGAACACTTTGAATGGTACAGGGAAAACGTATTTATTTATTGAATTTAAATAATTATTCCGTTCTTTCACAAGGAACTTAACGTTCTATATTAATTTTGTGTTTTGTAGTCGTACTAGGAAATATGGAACATATTTAACTAATTTAATTTTTATTCTTTGTTTTTAAACTTTTTTTTTAGAAGTTAACTTTTTTTTTATGATTTTATTACAGATCATACCATGCTTTAGTCTATTCTATATTATCTCTCATCAATTTCACCAATGCAAGTATCGTCATATCTTTCTGTATTAATTCGTCGTCAAACCAATCAACCTGAATAATAATACCAGAGCTGGAAAGAAAAAAAGGGAGTTATCTCTCCCCAATTTTGGATTACTTTAATGAAAACTATGTATAATTACTAGTCAAAACTGATGAGTCTGCCAAGTATAGGTAAAGGAAATAAAAAATAGTGGCTGTTTCGAAACCTTAAAAAAAAATTAATTTTTCATCCGGAGCTCTATATCTTAAAAACTACCAACAACACTAGAAAATCTAAAAGAACATTATTTAAATGAGAGTAAGTTTGATGAAATATTAGCCATAATAGAGCTATATACGTCCAACGGTTCGAGATATAGCCTTTTAAAAAGCAACATTTTATAAAAATGTACTGAAATATCAGTAGTTAGTGAAACTATTTTGAGAAATCTATATCTCAATAACTATGTCTATTAGCACTCAAAGTAAAGCTAGTTTAATGGGCTATAAAGTAGTTTATGACGTTTATTTTCATAGAAGTAGATAGTAGTTTTCATGATTTTTTGCTAAAATTAATTGATTTATAGTTGTTCGGACAATAAGTTTGATTTATGAAAAACTTAATTAGATTTTTATTACTTAAAATGTAAAACTTAATTACACATTTTTGTGAACGTGGTTATTTACTGATGAGCTGTTTGAGAATCTTAGTTTAGTAGCCATGTTGGATATCTAGAAGTAATTGAATTAGTGGTTGCTGAAAGTTGTGAAGTCAGCTACTGGGTTTTAGCACTCCAGTTACTGATGAATCTGCAAAAGATTCACCCTTTTTTTTCTCATCTATCTCTAACTGTAGGTCCTTAAGTAATTTTTTGTTATATGCAATAAAATCATGAAAAGTTTTCCCAGAGTAATTTTTAAAAGTATTTATACATTTGATTATTTTTTACCAATTATAATTTAATACATTTTTGTTGTGTGTTTTAATAATTAGTTTTGACTATTAATCAACATTTTTTTCAGATTTTTTAAATTTGTCTCATTTTTATTACTTTATGGATTTACTATTACTCAGACACCCTATCTAAAAATGAAATAATTATAACTACAAAAATAATTTCTAAATATATGGTGAAAATTCATGGGAATATTCGACTGTTTCAGATGTGACTCTGCCATATTTGATTTTTTTTTTTAAATGGCTCATGGGATTTTTATTAGACTCTGTAAATAAATGTGAAATAATTATTTTTCTAAATAATTAGTTTTCAATATCAGATAGGTTTTATCTTCATTGAAATAGTGTAACACGAAATAAATAATTTTTTTTTTAAATGTTACCCAATGGTTTAGATCGCTTGCCTATCGTGGGGGGTTGTAGATACATTTGTGTACAGTAGTATACATTTGTCATTTGTATTATGTATTTGTATATATGTATTGTATACATTTAATAATATAGGAGGTTAAAAAAAAAAAAAAAAAAAAAAAGTAACCCAATGTAACCAGCGGAACGGTCCCTTCACCTTCCATAGATTCCGTAGCATTAGGCTATAGCTAGACCAAACCACCTTAGCTGGACTGATATCTACACCTTATAATGCCACAAGGCAATCAGAGGGAGAAGATTTAATAAATTCAATAATATGTATTATATATGCATTTCACGTATTATATATGTATGATGTATCAATTTATTTTATTGAAGGGTACGAAAAAAAAACTAGCCTAAATTAGCGTTTAGGTTGCTTATTTGAAATTAATAACAAATTTCTATTGTTAACAATAATAGAAAATATATAAATATGTTAAATAATTTGAAAAGAGGGTCGGATGTGCGATCAGCAAAGATACAAAAATAATCAAAATTTATTGATTTGTCTTGACGTTTCGACCTGAATCTTAAGCCTTCATCAGAGTAACTTGAACGGAGTTGTCGAAAGACACTTGAGCTATTAACAGCTCTTAAGACGCCAACTCCGCCTAATGACGCAAGTCACCCTAATGAAGGCACGAAATTCAGGTCGAAACGTTGGCACAAATAACTACGTTTTGATCATTTGTGTAGCATTGCTGGCAGTGCTCCCGACCTTCTTCTCCCTCCACCTTTTTTTTTTTTTACCCTTCAGTGGAAAAAAAAAAATAGCTGTCAAGTAAAAAAATAAAAATAGAAAGTTATGTTCAATTGCTGAACCCTTGTCTTACCCGGAGGTATTTTATGGTTGATTAGTGTGCGTCCACTGTGTGCGGAGAGGCGCAGACGCCGATTCAGTTATATGTTGAGCGTGGAGGATCCGCTTTGCTGGTGATTATAGTAGGTTCACATTGCAGAGCCTAGACCCATCCCTCGGCGAGTACATCTACCAGGGGGACAGTTTCTTGCCACCTCTCAGGTTGTGGTGGAGGGGCGATTTCCCTGAACATCGGGTTGGCGAAGACCTTTAGTCTATCAAAAAATTTGATGTGCCTCCGGCAGATGTACTCCGGCACAGAGGGAAGCTGGAGTTCATCGTGTATTTCTTGCCTTCTATTACTATGCGCCGAACCACAGAGTTTTGGAAGCTCTGCAGTTTTTGATAAGTGCTATTGTATAGTTGTTGCAGAAGGGGTGCACCGTAGAACAGCGTGGGTCTCACAAGAGCTTTGTTAATCTTCAGTTTCAGCCTAAGATAGAGCAGGGGTAAGTAATTATTTATTTTATTTTTATACCAGATCGGCCTGGTGGGCCTTACATGATTGATGTAACTTATATGATATATATTTTTTAACAGTTGATTATGAGGTGGTATAGTCATACAAATGACACCCCTAACTATATAAAATGTTCTTATTAAAAGAAAAAAAAATTAAATTAAATATATAGGTAAGAATAATGCTTCTTAAGAAAAGAGGAAAGTAAAATTAATAAAAAAAAAATAATGATATTGGTACACTTAAATAAAACAAACAATTGTCTTCTTATAGTAAAAAGAAACAAGTTAATTTGAAAAAGGGAAGAGAGAAGAAAAGAAAGAAAAAAAAATAATAAAAATGAAAAAAATAATAATAATAATGAATAATAAAATGAATAATAATAATAAGTAAATGGAGGTAGTGTGACAAATTTATAAAAGAATGTCCTGGAGCAGTCTGGGCTTTAGTCTTCGGGCAATTGGCTATTTCTTATGAACCAAGGAGCATTAACTGCGATTCTTAGGACTTTATTTTGAAAAGATTGTAGTTTTTTTTTATTTTCGTGAAGGATGCCGCTCCACAGACTTCACAGCCGTATCAGCAGTGTCCAGAGGATTGTTTTAAATATAAGAACAGTTGTTTCTGGTTTTAGTTTGTAAGTTCTGTTTAGGATAGGATGTAGCATTGCTAACCTTGCATAAGTTTGAGTTAGTTTGATGTTGACATGGTGATTCCAGATAAGGTGGCGATCTAGGTGAATTCACAGGTATCTTACTGTTTCACTGGCAGGATTCCATTTCACATTTTTACCTTTGAGGATTAGATCCGGTGGATCTGATGGGCGTCGAAGAGTAAAAACTTTTGAGTATAGAGCTGCGGCGATTTTAGTAGATGATATAGCCTGTCCATTCTTCTTCCCAAATTACTAAAGATTTTATATTTAACTATTATCTATTATTTATGCAGGAAAACTTCTTCCTATTGTACTCATATATGCAAGGGTTTGTTATCTTTTGTTAAACTATGGTATCATTAACTGGAACATTTAGATTTGTTATATCTGTTATTTCACCTAAAATACGATTTTTTGTTGTAAGTGAAGGTTTTGTGATGCGCGCCCCACAGCAGATTTTTTGTTAAGTTATGAAATTTGTGTTAATGTTTCTATAAATATTTTAAGAAAATAAACTAAGTGATTATTGATGGCATTTAATGATACCTGTATGTTGCTAGAAAGGGGTTCGTTACTTGAAGTGGATCCATCATTAGCCTTCCTCCAAGTCAAACCAGAACGATTTCGTAATTGCATTCGAATCTTCCTCCTCCGACTTGAGCCTGAGGAACGGCTGCGAAGTTTAAATTGTCATTAAGGTCTTGCTCATTGATCTTTCCTAAGGGTGTGTTGTATCTCTCCAAGAGGGCTGATTAGGCTTGAATTCATTCTTCGTACTTTCACATCTTAGGACGTAATAATCATCATATCTTTTGTTACTAACTCTAAAGATAACATGTAGTATATTATTGTCCTCATCTATGTTGGAATAATCACTCTTTGTAGGAGAGGGAGGCGGAAAGGTGAAAAAGGGAATATAAGCCCTTATAAGAACACTAATGACCTTCATATCCCTTTTGTCCTTAGTATCATACTAACTAAATTCTCAAAATTCCTTATAAACCTTTCAAATCACCCTAATCCTTTAGTTCAATCCTTTTTCAGTTCCACCCACCCTTGCAAATCACTTCGAAGGTTGAAACGGCATTGCCCAAGATATTTTTTGTAAAATAAAATCGACATTTGAAGTTCTGATAATGGCCAGATGCTCCGCTCATGTAGAATGATTTCGACTTTAGCGCTCTTACTCAGCCTCCACTGGCTCATTACCTTTTTCTTTAACTTGTTTTCCTCCATTTATGCATTAATCGTTAATTTACAAAGCTAAAAACATACCATATTATTTTATTTATAATCTTAAATACTTTCTTGAGACTGGTTAACGTTGTTTAAATAAATAATTTAATTTTTATCGATTAGAGTCTCAACACATTTATTTTCTTCACAAGTCAGACGTTTCGGCCAATTCGGCCATCCTCAGGGACAATCCTAATACAATTTTTTAGTAATTTAAAAAATACAACAATCCTAAAATTGTGATAAATTTTAATAAATAAGTTACTGTGATAAAGAATTTTAATTTTTGTTTTAATGTGAAACTTGTTTAATTTATCTGGGCAGAATAGCCTGCATGAAGTTGTGATTTAAATTATTTAGTTCAAAAATTGTATTATGATTGATCCTGAAGATGACAGGATTGGCCGAAACGTCGGACTTATAAAGAAAAGAAAATGTTTTGAGACTATAATGGATAAAAATTAAATCATTTATTTAAATACCATATTATTTTAAGTACTTGAGGGCAGTAATTGAAAATAATAATAATGAATAAACTTAAATTAAGTAACTGTGATTAGATTATCCCGTCCCATGTGGGATATGTAGCTGTATAATTATTCAGTTAATATGGTAATTATTAAATACAACCATGCAATCAAATTTTAATTCATTAAAGGACAAAAGCATTCCTTTGTGTTAAATGAATTCCCTCGTATACTCTAATCTATTCGTTTTTCCTTTTGAAACTTAATTTTCCTTAGTTAGACAATATAAATTTATACCAGGACTAATTGTACGTTTTTAAACTAAACTATATGTTTTGATTTATTTAAGCTACAAAATTCGCGTATTTTCAAATGGTTGCCTGCAATAAAAATTTAGAATATGAGTCTGTCTCTCTCAGAATTCATACAGAGCCATAAAAATGTGCGGTGAATTATAAATATTCCTAGAAATGCATGTGTGTAATAATATGTAAATATACTTCGAGGTCTCAATCTCCTCCCTTAATTAAAATTTAAGTATATTGATTTTACTTTTGGCTGTGGTTTCAAATTTAACCGCTGAAGTTTTCATTTAGTATCAAATAAAAGAATAATTGAAATATTCCAAAATAGATAGAACTATTGAAGAAAATCTGAAACTCGCAATGAAATGCCATTTAAAAAAGCACGGATAAAAAAAAGAAAAAAATGAGAGAAAAGCAATTCGAAATGGAGGCTCATTTAAGTCGGGCGGTGCTTTCGATATTAGCTTCAGCTCAAGCTTTAATATAGAACAGTCTATATTAAAAAGTGGGTTACCTTGGCAACTCTGATTTTTACTTGCCCTACTCAATTTTTGGTTTATTTTTTTAATGGTATAATTTTGTAAAATATCCCAAAGTAAAAAAAAAATCCCCGAAAAAGATATTTATAATCCAAAAGTTAAATTATGAAAAAAATGCGAATTTTTTACGAGTCTGGGTACTGGCCGTTTTTTTTCTTTTAGATTTGGGACTTAGATTAGGTTACTGGTGGTACCACAAGGTGATCCTAACCACCATATCAACATCAAACTAACTCAAACCTACGCAAGGTTAGCAATGCTATATCCTAACCTAAATAAAAAATCCAAATTAAAATCAGCAACAGCTATTGTTACTTTTAAAACATTTCTCAACCCACTGCTGATGCATGGCTATGTAGTTTGGGGAGTGGCATCCTTTACAAAAAGGAAAAAATTATAATCTTTTCAAAATAAAGTGGTAAGAATTGCAGTGAATGCTCGTTGGTTTTTAAACAAGTCAATTGCACCGGGAACTACAAATGAAGACAATAGCGGAATAAATAAAAAAAAAAAAAAAAAAAAAAAAAGGTTCATGAAGTTCTACTCTTAGTTACCTACAGTTAAAGGAGCAGTGACGTAGAACTTGGGAAACCCAACCACAACCCGAAGATTGAAGCCCAGCCTGCTGTAGAACATCCTCTTATCAGTTTTGTTATTGTCATTCTAAAAGTTTATTTTATTTTAACTTTTTGTTTTATCTTTTTCTTAAATTAATTTTTTTCTATTAGAAATCAATTATTTGTTTTGTTAAATCCATTAATCTCATTGTTTTTGTTATTAACTTTACTTTTACCTTTTATTAAGAAATATTATTTTTATCTATTTATTTTATCTTAATTTTTTATTTTATTTTATATAGTTAGGCGTACCTTTTTTATGAGACTATAATCCCGATAGTCAATTGTTAAAAAAAAAAAAAAAATGTACTTGCATTAACTATGTAAGGCCCACCAGGCCGATCTGTATTATATAAAAATAAAGAAGTGATCCTAAAACTGGTCATTAAAATTTACCTTTTTGTTTCGTTTCATACACCTATATATCGCTAATTTATGGAGTTGATGGATAAAAAATTAGTATTTTGAAATTAGAATTACAAAACATTTCCGTGCATTTATCTGCTGTCTTTTTATTTATTCTAGATTAGTTTCTCGATATATTGTCAATCGGCCGGTGAATATTGTGAGTATTTCCGAACTGGCTCCGTCTCTCTCTCTATAGTAGCTAGCTTGAAATAAGATAAGTAGAAAGTTGTGTCATGCTCCCGCAAGTAGTTCTAACAGTGAAGACCGGATCAGTTTAGCTATTCTAACTTTTATTGATGTAAGTTTTTTTAAAAAAATAGTAGGAACATAAAAAATTGTTTTGATTCTTAACGACGAACTGCGAAACAACAAGCAAAGTATTTATCTTAATAAAAATCTTATGAGTGGAAATAACGTTAGGTTGTGGAGATATAGGTGGTAACACCGCCACTTCTTAAACCCACCTTATTTCGTGCAGGATACTTTAAAACCATTTCTATTTGCTCGTTCATAAATGGACGCCAATTATGTACTCAGTTCTAGCTATTACTTTAGACTATTTTAATTATAGTAATAGTTCCCAAAGTATTTATTTGACAAAATCAAATACTTTCCACAAGAAATAAGACAAAGGCCGAACCTACGGTACTGTATAACTTATTAACAACTTCATGTAAACAATGTTTTTTTCAATAGGATAGCGGGCTCATTCCGTACATTATGTATAATCAAATAGAATAAGTAAATATGGTAATTATTGAGTCACAACACCTAATAATATTGTATATAGGGACCATTTGTAGCACTTTAATCACTGTTTAAGTGTATAGGTCCTGCGACCATCTGCTTTTCAGACGCTTTGGATTATTATTAGTTTGTGATGAAAGCCTATAACTAATGGTTTTTGTAGGTAAGGATTTTAGAGTTAAAATATTTCTATTTCGAGCCAAAACTCCAACAAATTTTAAAAGGTAAACAAACCTAGTGAGTTTTGAATGGAATTTTGAGGTCTCCTAGAGAATCAAATCTGATATCTTAGTTCTACATTAACATCTTAAGGGTCATATCACACAGATTATCTGTATTAATGTACACAGAATTAGATTTATTTTCTTCCTTTTACTTACTTTTCCGCCCCACTCCAGAATCTCATTACGGGAGACAGACTTTTTTTACCTTTAAAACATTTACTACAAGTGAGTAGAGCGGTGTTCGAAAAAAACAAAAAGTACTTATTTCTAGAAACATACTCGGCCAAAGGGATTGGTGTGGATCCGACATTCTTACGATAATTTCTTTTCTTATCTTTAATATGTCCTCTATTAACGAACATTAGTTGATTGCAGTGTTTGAAAATAATTATTGTAAAATAAACTAAAACTAGGAATCGGCCTGTATTACTATCTAACTTAGTTGTCGCCCAAAAGAGATAAATCATTCGATTAATCGATAATGATGGTATCTGCAATATATCGATACTAGGTAGATAAAACTCGGAGCTGTTCCCCGTATGGTCCATTGGTCTTCAGGTCGCCTATAATGTGCGGGTATCGGTGGCCACAGCAGGCCTTCCATTACGGAGCTTGCGCTCATTAATAACAGTCTCGGATCAGCCAATCCCATTCAGCTTTTGGGAAATTTATATATAATTCCTATCGATGTAGATTTTTTTAGTCAGGGAAAATGCAATATACTTCTTTTTTTTTAAAAAAAAAGATTTAAATGACCACATTAATACAATTTATATGGTTATAAAGCAAGTATGTCCTTTATACTTTCAGCCTTAACGTCTAAAAATTAATTAAAATTCATAATATATTTTTTTGCAAAAGGCATCAGGAATATTATCAGCACTAATTGAATAATGCATTATTAAAATGGTATATAAAAGAAACATCTTATCAGAAAAAAATATATATTATTATTTCTTTATTATAATAAAAAAAAGATATTATGACACTCCACAGTTTTTACCCAAGTACTTAGAAAGTTTTTTTTTAGTTACATTACTTTTGTTTATTGAGTATAATCTTAGACGAAATGTATTACATATTATTTTTTTATAATTTATTTATTCATATTCCCAACTGTATTAAAAATATTTTAAAAGTAAGTAAATGTGATGTGAGTTATAAAATGGCATGACACATACTTGTTGAGAACCTACTTATTGATAGATCTCCAATAACATTTCTAGAGTAGAAGATCTCGAGGCCATCTTCTTTTCAAGTGACTCGGAGGGTTGTCAGAAATGGGAGAGAAAACAAGGTTAAACTAGTGGGTTTGGAAGGTTAGGAAGTTTATTTTGGAAGGATTGCCATTCAGTCCCAGCCAAATCGGCATACTTTGTAATTTGGAACATTAACACTGATAGATGACTTGATTTGTAGCAAAGTAAAGAGCATTATGAATTTTACAAAGAATTGGATTCCAGGGGAATTCGATGGGTTAGCGGAGCCCCAAGCTCAATTCCGTTAGTATAGATTGGTCTTCTTATAATCATATAAATGAGTCTTTTGTTATTAGTTGGAAGTTTAGACCTATTATATTTTTAAAAACATATACATAATTCGTATTAAATAAAAATATTTAAAATATGAAAGAGCGATTATACTATTCACATTTTATATCAGTCTCTTCTACATTAATTTTTAATGTGGTTTTATTTTTCTAATACACCATTCTACAGTGTAATTAGTTTCACAATTTTCGTTCCGGTGATATATAAGTGATACCATAGGTGATTTTTTAAATATTATTACTAACTAGAAATAGCACGACGTAGTTATCTCTATATGAGGTTGTTTTGAGACGTCATTAACGTATAGTGCGTACAACAATGGGTTGAGTGTACTTCCTACGAAACTCCAGCTTTAATTGGAGCCACGTAATTGACTGCGCTGTCAACCTGTGTTCTTGGTATTCCTACTTGGTCCTTCAGAAATAATAACAATTCGCCAGTTGTGGTTGTAATTGGATGAAATTATGGATAGATAACTGTATTCAGTTCATTGTGATGTTCAATCACTATAATTATTTGGGAAATTGAAAATGGTTTGAAGAATATTCGGCAGTTACCGAACCTAAAATACCAGGAAAAGTCAGGATATTTTAGAAACTAAGGGACGTCAGCGCGAATTTACTGTCATGATTCAGAACAAACCGTATCATTTTTTTCAGATCTCGACTTAAGTGACATATGTGCATAGCTCATTAAATAAGAAAGTTTTATTAAGAAAAGAAAAATCTGGTTGAGTAGAGGACTCCTAAAAAATGAACTGTGCACTACTTTGAGAAGGTTGTGGTTTTGAATCCCTCTTGAGTCAGTCAATATTTATATCACAGCCAGAATGGAATTTCGACGTTCCGGTTCAAACTTTGACGAGTGATTCTAAAGTTTGCTTTTTTATAGAACAATCAGTAATGTATTGTAATTATAATAAAGGCTTAACAAACCCGAAGGTATGATGCCGATACCACCAAACGCTCAGTTTTAACGCAATCCTCCTATCTACGTTTCGGTCTACCCCTCAGACGTTTACCCGTTAGTTCAGTGCTTATTAACATTTTAGGAAAATGTATTGTAATAATCAATGCATTATTGTTGATAAACATTAAATATTTGAAAAAAAAATTGAATTTTACTTGAATGCGCGCGTGTATTCCCGTTATTCTCTCTTCCTGTTATAATAAAGAGACTCAGTTTTAACTTTTGCAAGGTGACATTAAAGGAAAATAATGCTGAAAAAATAGTGGATTTATGTCCTACTTATTTTCTAAAAAAAAAAGATAAACATGCCAGCTTCTTGTCTGACATGGTCGCTAAAGTTATTGCTGTCAGTGACCTTTAGCCAAAACTAGAGATCGGAATTTGGCGCAGTAAAGAACCGAAAAACGAGTAACAACTCACAATTTGCATAAAATACTCAAATCCTGCAATAATAAGCTTAATTGATAAATTTGTAATAATTATAAAAGGAAAGCTTATCTAACCTTGAATCGAATGAAACTCGCTTCATACTCTCTACATTTACTAAACATAAAAAATAAATTATTGTTATTACAAATTTTGTTGTTTAATGTTTAACTTTTTAAAATAACTTTATATTAACTTTTAAAATAAATATTTTCAAGGCACTTTGTAAAAAGGGGTTAATCTACAGTTAAAAACAAAAACCCAGAACGTTCTATATAACAAGCTTATTCTAGAGAAACCTTTTTTAAAAGCTACCCGACGCCTCTGGGTAATGCTATCTATAGCATATTAGCATACTCGTATTTTGTGCTTAATTAAGTAAGGGAAAATATACAAATATTGGCGTAAATAAACCTATATATGTATAATATGGAAAATAAAGTTTGAAGTTTAAATTTTTTGAAACAAAAATCAAATATTTGTCTTTAAAGATTTGAACTTGCAATGTTGTCCTTTAAAAAATGCTTTAAAGTTATATTTAGCTTCTTGTATGCTTTTTTTTTTTTTTTTTGTTCATATTTTCATTGGCCAGAACCACATCGAGCTCTGGTATCATTAAGCTCCACGACAGAATCTATTTGGTTTCTGGTTCATGAATCCTGTAATTTCTACCGATACATATGGCTATCATTATGTTTTACGGATTAGTAGATATTAGATTAGGAAAACATCTTCCTTACATATTCACATCACTTATATTGTTTTCATGCATTTCCTTAGTAGTTTTTTTTAAATTTTATCATTATATCCAAATTTCAGTCTTTCGTCGCTGTCTTCGGCAGCTTAATTTTTTTTTTATTTAAGTGAAAACAATAGATATTATTATTTTTTCCATCTTATAGCTACAGTTAAAACGCAATGCTGTCGAATGGTCTATTATACCCTAAACATTTATATATATATATATATATATATATTTTTACGAGTATTAACAATTTTATTGCCCCTTATCGAGTTATTTCTAGGATGAAAGGGTTAGGTACCCAGGAATCATAAAAATTTAACCCATTTTAATTTCGTTTATTGTCAATTCACTATAAAATACTTATCCTAATGCAAAGATAATCAAGTTAACTCGTAAAGGAGCCTACCTATAAAACAGTATAAAATACTACCCCTTCCTTTCTTGATATCTCTATCTTGAGAGGTTATAAAATAACATTAAACCTCCCATGAAATAGTAGTTTTAATCTCCATTCAGTACAAACTGATTCCTTAATTCATGGTGATATATAAGTTCAATATAGTAATATTATAAAAAAATATGTTTAAATATACAATATCATTTGTGTTCATGCAATAATTTATTGGAAGATTATTGATTGACCGTGTGTATAGATGAATGGAATATGGTCCGGGTGCGGTAAAAAAAAACAACTCGAATAGTAAATAATTATACTATTTTATTGAGCCAACGTTTCGCCCCACGTTGCAGGGCTTCGTCAGGGCTAAAACGATACAAACATTATAGTTACGAAAAGGAAAAAAAAATAAGTGTAAAATAACAGGGGTATAAAATGAAAAGTAAGATATAATATGAAAAATTAAAGGTGGTAAATAGTAAATGAAAAGGGTATTAGTAACATATAGATAAGAGAAGAAATATTAAATAAAGTACAAATAAAGAGATGAAAAAAAAAATACAAATCAAATGATGAGACAGAATGCATACCTGTTACTTTACAAATTATTTTCGTTATTGTGGCCTAAATGCTATCCCCACTCCTCCCAATACCAACCGTCACTTTGCTTTTTGACTGCCGTCAAAACAGGTATGCATTAATGTGCAAATGTCATTTTTGTTCCTGTGAATGGACTGTGAGGTGAAACGTAGAACTTCTCTTTATTGATTAAAATTATTTAAATATGTTTTCATTTAAACTAAAAAGATCTCTTCTAAGTTTCCGATTGTGCTATATCACCATAATATTCCTAAAACGAAATATTTTACAGAAGTCGTGCAGGTCAAACTGGACATTTATGAGCGATTTTTTTTTCACTAAGAACCGAAAATTAATCTTGTGATTGATGTTTTGACGTCGTAATGAAAATGAAATATAATAAAAGCATTCTGTAAGTATTTTTCTCGGTTTAATTTTTTTTATTGAATTTTTATCTTTTGATCTTTAAATTTGACCTACTTTATATTAATTATTAATAAACTTAATAATTATTAACCCCCAATCTATTATATACACGTTCATTATCATTTAGTTGTAGAATTGCAGTGTGGTATAAGATAAACTTTATTTACTTAGCAT
>NW_027111728.1:235746-236971 GCF_000696795.3 Halyomorpha halys
TAGGAGAATAACTTTATATTAGTTATTAATAAACTTAATAATTATTAACCCCCATTCTATTGTATACACGTTCATTATCATTTAGTTGTAGAATTTCAGTGGGGTATAAGATAAACTTTATTTACTTAGTATGATAAGATATAGGGACTATGATATGCTAGGAAATAATATGAATCTTAACTCTTACGTAGGTGACATTTCCATGCTATAGGACAATAGGTTAGAACAAGATGGAATGGTAGATAGAATCTCGCAAGAGATGGTTCTTGGTAGGGGTAGTTTGTGTATGTGGAAGGCTTCCAGGAATTTGGAATAAATTGAGCCAAGGCTTGCCTGATAGGCTTCTATGCTGTATATTATAATTTGTGGGATGCTAACAATACTCAAGGTGGAACTTGTGTAGTCCTGGAACTGTCTTCGTAAACAAAAAGGAATCGTGAGGCTGTGTATCTAGGATGTCTCTTTGGAGTCTGGTCCTACATTCTCGTATCAGGGTTATGTTTTAATTGTTGTTTGTGTGTACTCAACACTTACGACTATTTATTTAAACATTTATATTAATAATTATCAATCAGAAGCATTGAAAAAAAATATTCTTTGGAACTCTTTAAAAACAAGTTGTGAAAAATAAAACATTTTTATTTGACAACTGTTATATTAATTACACACACACTTATTCTCACTAAGCATAAATTGTAAGAAATAAAACTTTTTTAAATAAATAATTTAAATGTTATCCATTATAGTTCCAAAACATTTTATTTCCTTTACAAGTCCGACGTTTCGGCCAATTCGGCCATCCTCAGGGACAATCTATCACAAAAGAGGTTTTATTACATCTATGATCCTCCAAAAATTCAAATACTTTACAATATTATCTTACATTAATACAATTTTTGAACTAAATAATTTAAAAACACAACTTCAGTCAGGCTATTCTGCCCAGGTCATTTCAACTAATAATCTATGAAACATTAAAAAATTAGGCAAACATATATTTTTTGTTAATAAGCATATCCTACATTATGTCTAATTACGTAATCGGTCAATTTTCACTGATATAATCAGTTATCACTATTACTTATTGCCCAACAATGTTGTTTCATATTATAATATTTATCAATAAATAATAAATGAGGAGAAGATGGTTGGGGGTGCGGTCAATGAAACACAAATAAGTATGATTAACTTATTTGTGTTTCATTGACCGCACCCCCAACCATCT
>NW_027111728.1:237471-246395 GCF_000696795.3 Halyomorpha halys
ATTCAGGTCGAAACGTCGGCATAAAATAAATAAATATGGTTTTGTTTATTTATGTTGTTCTTTGCTGACCGCACCCCCCGACAAACTTCTCCAATCATTAATCTACGGTCAACTATCTACACCTCATAATAAATAATGTTGAGAGTATAGAGTCAAAAGAATTTGTGTTTTTATTATAGTTAACTACTATCAAACAATCAATGAAAATATATAATATGAGAAAATAATTAATCACATTTATATGAATAATAAGGATAATCATAAAGTATAATTTGAATTCCATCACGACTCAAATTTTAGTAGTTATTTTTATTCAAATACTTTTCCGTATTAGTTTTATCTTTTTTAGGTGGAGAAAAAAAAATATATAAAAGCTCTGTATCAAATGAATATAACTTTTATATTTATTTCTGTATTGTGATATTAATTTTGAAAACTATTATTTTAATTAAATTTAATCGTTATTAAATTGTACAGGTGGTATTTTGTTGCAAGTGTATTAGAGATAGAGCCGAAGACAGGGCTATATATCGAGGAGGGCAGGGGACGACGCGCTCTAATGGTCGGCCCGAATACCATCAATCTTCCAGGCGTATACAATCTTTCATTTCATCGCCTCCAGCCTTGAAAGAAGCTAAGAGCTTCAAATTCTTAGGCCCACCTTCATTTATTGACGCCTGCTTTATTTACGCCAAAGATTGTTCGCTTATCTTTTCATCTCCTTTCAAAGAGGAAGTCATTCAGGAAAAAAAAAAATCATTTAAAAAATACTTAATGAAAAATTAATTTTCTTCATGATAATTAATATATTTAACCAATATTTCCCTGGTTCCTCTAATGGATTATTGTTAAATTTTTATTAATTTATACTTCTCGTTAACCATAAATTTTAGGATAATTTAATAGTTTAAATATATTTTAAATCGGATTATGTATATTCCTACCTAACACGTTTTCCAATTTCTGGTCTTTTTAATTTTTTCTAGATTTAACTATCTTAAGTCTCTTCCCGTTTTGAGCAAATATTTCTAAAGTGATATAGGACCGTTGTTCCCTAGCGCCTTTTTTGTTTTATGATCTCCTCTTGTGAGATTGTGACATGTCGCACATCGACCAACCTACTCGCTATAATTGTCTTTTTGACAATAGTCCGATAAGTAAGGCTACCACCACGCAGGGTGGGAGTAAAAGTAATAGGGTAATAAAGCCGATTATGGCCCACCTCAATGCTCGTTTTTGGACTTTGGACCCTAGCCTCGACCCTACCTTAACCACTCAGGTGACCTTGGACTTTGGACCCTAGCCTCGAACCAACCTTAACCACTGGTCCCGTGACCTTGGAGTTAGGACCCTAGCCTCGAGCCTACCTTAACCACTGGTCACGTAACTTGTGGCGGGAGATTTTAATTTAAATTTTTTACATTTAACACTTAAACACTCACGTGATCAGTCACGTCAGGCAGCCAACCAGAAGCTAGCATTTGGTCACATGACCCATACCCGGGGGTTTAAATTCAAATTTAGCTCGACATAACCGTAACCACTCACGTGATCAGTAACGTGACCACTAATTATCGCCATCCACGTTAAATCAGCCAATCACAGCAATCTCATCCAGTATTTTGTACTTCGTTTCTTTATCTCCATCACTCATCGAAGATGGGCTCACGCTTGAGGTTTGAAAGGGACTGAGTGTGCCCGGACGTCATTTTCCTTTTCTTTTGTTTCCCCCCACCACCCATCGAAGGGCTAGGTAACCACTTCTTATATTATAACCTCCGTCAGCCATTTTGGTTTTTCATTTTTTTGTTTTTTTCTTTACTTTAACCATTCTATATAGTTTTTTATTCATTGGCTGCTATCTTGTTTTTTGTTCTTAGCCCCGATGAAGGGTAGAAGTTCTCGCCGAAACGTTAGCACTAATAAATAAGTTTCTAGATACTTATTTGTGTTCTTCTGTGGTCGCACTCCCAACCATCTTCTCATATTTATTATCGAGGGTTAACTATCTTCTCATCATTATTTTATTTTACGCATGAATACCATGTAATATTTTACTTTAAATATAAAATGGAATTATAAAAATGGGTTAATAACTTATTAAATTAGTACTATTAAATCAACAGTTGTATAATTTGTAAAATGGGGGTAGATCCGCCGTCAGGTGAAAATGGGGCACCCCCTCTAGTCATAAATAAAATATAATAGTAATATTCAGAGGGATAATATGTTATTAGTTATTATGGATTATTATAGCTATGTTTATAGAACATATAAGAGAGTATAACGGATAATCGTGAATGTGAGTACTCGAGTATACAGTCACAAAGGTCCTTAAGCCTTTGTAATGTCTACTTCGTTTTATTGCTTTGTCTTCATATGGCATTTTACGATAGGTATAAAAAGAAGGCTCCAGTTTATTGCAGGTGATAGCCGAGTCCAATGCCTGGTTAAGAGGTTATTAATACAAAACAGCTTCTTCTCTGATTCAGTGCCACGAATTTTAACTTAATAATTGTGTACACTATTTTCTATGGGTTTTTATACTTATATATATCAATTTTGAGGTAAAATTACTAACTCTTTATACTTCACTTATCCTTAGTCCTTAGATGACGTTTCGAACTATTTTTGTCAATTATCGTATTTTATTTCTAGAATCATGAATTAAAACATCGCCTACAATCTTAATTTTTTTAATCTACAATCATTCTCTATCACTATAATTAAAAGAAAAACTCTTATCGTACCTGCGTATAATAAGCTAGTATCCGTTTTCAGTATTCCTTTTCAGGCTCTCAGGAGTAATTGAATTTAACAAATGAGGTTTCAACAGAAAGAAAATTTCATGAAGTGACGAATGCCAATTTCAGTTCTTACTTTAATGAAAGTTATTGAAAAAAGTGAGTGGTTTCAATACCCTAGTAAATCTACTTTTTTTCTATTTAGTAATTTTTAGATTTTTATTATCTAGAGGTAACCAACCTTATCTAACCATGGTTGGGGAACATGTTTCCTTCTAATCGAGATGGTACGAATTTAATTTTAAAAATTTTGACATGTACCTGAGTATGTTCCTTTATAACTTAAACCAAGCCCTGTTTTTTGAAGCCCAAAAATAAACCGTTTTCGAGATAACGAATTAGGCATGGGTTAAACCTTATTCTGAGGTTTGCTTCCATGCCATGGTTGCCATAGGATACTTATGACATATTATTTCGTTCTCCTGGTTGTAGGTATGTGAACTTGAACGAACGTCTTAGCCGATTTTTATTTATTCAATATGATACCATGAAGTTTTTGAAAGAAGTTAAGCTCAATATTCTGAAAATTATAGTATCAGTATAATTGTAGAAAATTGTAGTATTGAGTTTAATGTTTTTGTCTTATGCAATATTTTGATTGTTTATAACAATTTAAGTCCAAAATATGAAAAAATGCTGAAAAGACGCTGAGTCTCTCCGTTTCTGAGTATATCACTTTTTTATTTTTGAACAGTTCAACCTATTCCGATATAGGATCTAGCTATATGGTCACAATTCAGGGTTAATATAAGTTTAAAACTATCTACATCTCCATATCTTGAAAACTTTCTAACACCAAAATACTGCATAGAACATCATTTAATGTTGCTTAAATTTTCTAAAATAAAATATGAGTCCTAATAGAGCTGTTCATGCCGAATAGTTCTCGAGATTTCTCTAACAGCAACATTCTTTTTCAAATTACGAAAAATCAATTTTTTTAATATTAAATATCATGAAAGTTATATTCGTACTAAATACTTAAACATTTTTTTTTTTTAGTGGCGTAAACCATCATTATAAATTTTATTTTGATTATTTTTGTTCGATGTTATATTTCTGTCATTAAACCTTTCAAGATATTCAAAATTGTTTATTGTTTTACCATCATCTCTGAGAGTTTTTTAAATATCCGGGTTAAACCTAGACTAATTGTCAAATTTTTGTTGCAATACTGGCAGTTCGGAGGCCTTCGTTTTAAGATAAAATAGGAGTGGGTGAGCCTCGTGTGACCATTTCTTAGCCTGGTAAGTATTACCTCCTTTCTGTGGCATTTGCGGCTGGAGGGCATCTCCACGTACAGAGCTTTTTTTATGTTGTAAGTAGTTTTACAAAAGCTCGGAATGATTTTTTTTTTCATTTAAAAACAGTCGCTACCCTCTCCCCTTAACATTTATTGGCAGAATCACCACCTATCCACTCTTTACTTTTTTTGTTTTTACCCATCTCGGGCTATGTGTACAGTTGTTTTAATTGTAAATTTGGTCACATCAGCACTAGCTTCCACAGGCACTAATAATTTATTGTTTATTTTACTAATCCAAATCCCATCCACTGAATAAATAATGGGAAATTGAAGCTCTATGGGTGTGTAATTTTTCCAAGAAGTCGTTATATAGGGGCATAACCAATTTATCGGAATTATAGGAAGGGAGTTAAAAAAAAAAAAATAAGTCATATTTTAGAATTTATTTTTTCTATAAATGTTCCCTCGGGGAGGTCTTCTGCTTTGGCTCAAAGTATAAAGAACAACTAAAGCGATTTCTCACTTTGCTTAGTCCCAACTTTAGCTATTAATCATTTTCAATTGAACATTTCTCTCCCCTCCTCTTTTCACAAGTTAAAAGAAAGTTCTTTTCAACAGGGTTTTGAAAAATTGAATAAATTTTATCCATGTTAATTAGGGGCTATTAAGAAGTAATCGCTATTGACAAGTTGGATCAGAGTTTGTATCGGTTTTGGACAAGTTTTCGGCATTGATTCCGTCATGAAGTTTATCTCAGCATTCGTCTTGCTTATGGATTAATTTAAGGTCGTGTACAATTAAATTTTATAAATTAGAGGAGACCGTTGTAGGAACAGCGCTGCTGTGTCATCAATAGTTTACCAAGTCTTTGAGAGAAGTTGGAAAATTCCGTTTTTTTTTATTATTGATCTCTCTGAATTATTAGTGACCATCATCTGCTTCTATAACAATCTTTCAAACTCATCATTTGCTGGGTAATAGTAAATACTTTTACAGAAAATTTAAAGTGGTTTAGGCTGAACCTTTGCTTCCTTTATAGTACAAATACTTTCTTAAGCCAGGAAGAAAAAAAGGCAGTTATCTCACCCTAATTTTTAATTACCTTAATGCAAACTATCTATAATTACTAGTCAAAATTCATGAATCTGCCAAGTATAGGTAGGAGGAATAAAAATTGGGGGCTGTTTCAAAGCTATAAAAAACTAATTTTTCATTCGGATCTCTTTATCTCAAAACGTTGGAATAACACAAGAAAACCTAAGAGAACGTCATTTAAAGAAGAGCAAATTTGCTAAAATATGAGCCATAATAGAGTTATTTACATCAAATAGTTTTCGAGATATAGCTTTTTAAAAAGCAACATTTCATAAAAATGATGTAGAGAACGTACTGAAAGATCAGCAGTTAGTGAATTAATTTTGACAAATCTATATCTCAAAAACCATTTGACGTATATTAGCACTCAATTTAAAGCTAGTTCAATGAGCTATAAAGTATTGTATGATGTTTATCTTCGTAGGAGTAATAGTTTACATTGCTAAACAAAATGATTTATAGTTGTTCGGACAAATTTCCATTTTCCCAAATTTATATTCATATGTGAATATCATAAAAATTACTACGAAGACATATGTGCGTCTTATGGATCTAGAGATATATTTTTTTCAAATATCCAACATTTTATATGAACAACTAGAAATTAACATTTTGTGAGTTTATGTTGTCAAATATCATAAAAACTGCTACTCCTACAAAGATAAACATAATAAACTATTTTGTAATAAATTTATCTATCTTTAATTTGAGCGCTGGCAAACATCTGTAAGTCCAATGAATTCTGAAATGAAGTTTTTCATAAATCAAACTTATTGTCCGAACAACTATAAATCAATTTATTTTAGCAAATATCGTGAAAACTACTATTCCTAAGAAGATAAAGGTCATAAACGTATTTATAGTCCATTAAACTAGCTTTAATTTGAGTGCTAATAGATATTAACGTTTTGAAACAGCCGCCATTTTATATTCCCCCTACCTATATCTGGCAGACTCATCAATTTTGACTAGTAATTATCCATAGTTGTCATTAAAGTAATCGAAAATTGGGGTGAGATAACTGCCTTTTTTTCTTCTCGGCTCTTGTAATACTTCTTGTTAAGAAAGTATTTTCGTCAGTTATGTTAGACCTTACAATAGGATAGTTTTATATGAAAAGGAATTCAAAGGAATAGTAATTTAGTAAAAACAAATTAATGAAATGAAAACAGTTCTATTCAAAATATTTTTTTTTTTTTTTTTTTTTAAATTCTATACATCTGTTATTATATACGTGATATCAGCTTTTCAATCCCACAACTGAAGAATTTAGTTTTTTTGAAGAAATGAAGTCATATAATGCATTTTGGACATGATAATCATTTTCTAAATTTTACCTCTATGGAAGTTGTCCAAATTTTTGAACTGATGGAAATCTGAGGTAATTTTGGTGAATAAGGAGGTTGTAGAAGGACTTCCTTGCACAGTTAGTTTAGTTATTTAGTAAAAACAACTTTATGAAATGAAAAAAGTTGAATTCAAAATATTCTATACATTTTCCCCCATGTTTTATTACTTTTCAATCACAGAGCTGTAGAATTGCAGGTTTTGTGGAGAAATAAAAATCAGAAATTGCGTTTTTGACCTGATAATCATGTTGAAAAATATTACCTTTAAGGAAGTTCTCTAAATTTCTTTATAGATGAAAATCTTCTGAAGAAAAGTCTGGCGAATAAATAGGCGTGGATGGACTTCGTTACAGCTCGTTTAGCTCATTCGCCATAAGCAGAGTTACACGAGGTCTGGTGTTTAAGCGATGCAGGTTGTTTTTTTGACAAGTTTTTGATGCATTATTTCCGTATCACTGCTGAACGATATGAATGGATGATTATGATTAAACTCCCATTTAACTCAGCAAATCAAAAATTTAGTGTTCTTTGATGCGTTTTATTTTCATTGAAATTGTCTAACAAGGCTTAAATAACGATTTGGAAAAAAAAAAAAAAAAAAACCTATAAAGTACTTTTAATTTGTCTCATTTAAAATATATAACTAATTCAAATCGTTAGCAATAATAGTTTATTATATAATAATTTGCTAAGCAATTAAAGGAGAAAAAAGAAAAAAATAGATCGAATAGGAAATATCCGAGCAAATCCGAGACCTTTCGATCGCACTCGTCCCATCGCATCTTCACAGCTTCATTATATTTTGGTAAACTGTTGTATTCTTGACAGGAAGAAAAGTTTAAAGTCTCTTATTTTCATCTCTTCAAATCCCTAAAATACGATGTTTTATGGTAAATGAAATTTGTACGATCACCCACTGCACCAGATTTTGTAAATTCTGAAGCCACTAGATTTTGCAATACACAAAGAATCAATAGCTATTTTAAAATTATTTTTTCAACTTTCTTTTGTAAGTTGAACTTTTTATCGTAGCACTGAATTTCAAGATAAATTTTGGCCTGAAAATTTATGAAAATGCGAGAGCTGGTTTTTCCCCTGTGCTTTTTAAATGAAATTATTTTTCTCCATTATCATTTTTTTTTTTAATTAAAGGAGTAATAATAACAAATTGGATATTAGTTACCCATATTTTTCATGATAAGGATTTTGCTTTTTGTTTTGTTTTTTTTCTATAGAATCCTCTCTCTGTTATATAAAGGGAATTCCCAATACACATATTATACCGTTAGGGAAATACAAGGCTCTTCTGAGAATAATATACAGGGTGTATTTTAATACATCCCTTCGCCCTGCCCTGCCTCGGTCTGAATACATAAGAGATGCCGTCGGGTTTAAAGACATTGTACGCAATTAATACATACTGAACGGGGGGCAGACCTTGGGCGGTTTTGCATTGTAAATCTGGTTTCTCTACCCACCTTAGTGTATTATCATACATTATACACAGGCCCATGCTCCCACCCAAGCCCTCCTCTTTTTCAATATTATACCTATCTTCCCTTTTATGGCATTATGCCTTTCCTAAATGGCACGAGAAGATACTCGGGGCGAGATATCGACTGCCCTTAGTTCCCTGTTATCTTGCCCTCCATAGACGGGCAACTATTTCTATTCAGTACGGTGAAAATGTATGATAATCCCCCAAGAAAAAAAATACATTGAATTGAATTGAAAAAAAAATAGCAAAATATAACCGTTAGGGTTTATTTGGGGATTAAATCCTTTTGAATATTGTATTAGAATTCTATATATATAATAAAGAGCGCCTAAGTATCACTTTCGTGATATCGCCGGTACTGTATAGCGATTGCCCCGTATCGATTTTTAAGTCAAATATATATAACTAGAAAACTTATGATTAAGGATTGCAGACAATTCACTGTTCCTGACTCTTGTCTATTTCTTAATTATATCTGTTGAAAATGAATAAGTTAATTATATACGCTATAAGAAGAGTTATTATCTTCATATATTAATTATTTCGCAACTATTTTACTCATGTATTCTTCATGTCTAATCAAATTTTATGATCCTTTCATCATTATAAAAAAACCAAAAAAACTAATCCTAAATTATTTCTTAAATATCGTATCGAATAATAGAACTTTTTTTATTCATTAATATAAAATTGCTTCGAATAACATTCCTTAGGGGTCCTATTCATGTCTGTTGTATGTAAAAATTTTGAATAATATCTGGAAAACAATTTCAATTGAAACAGTTTTCTTTGAATCTCTGAAATTCATATTGTAATAACAAAATCGTGTGAAGTAAATTAAATCTTAAAGTACTAATTTTTTGAATGAAAATAAAAATTAAAAAAACGGTAATCTAAAAAAAAAATTAAATAATACCATTAGTTTTTCATAA